>NC_056726.1:36464263-36594263 GCF_019279795.1 Protopterus annectens
TTTTATTGCAGGCATAAAATGATGAGTGCTTTCGCTAAGTAGCTTCTTCAGATCAAAACACATTTCAAATAATCCCAACTGCTTAAATAAAATTTAAAATATTATAAACCAGTCACAAAGATGATCTAATTAATTGATTCATACTTAAAGCAACATCAGACTAAAACATTTACATATAAGAAATAAGATTTCCTTATGTCTAAAAACGAAATTCCAGACCTTACCAAAATACAATGACATATATAATTATAAAAAACACAAATAAATATACATACATACATAAAATTGTATACAAATTCATATAAGCTCATATTACTTAATATTTCTATGCTTTCTCAGTAAGGGTTTAATTGAGGCCCTTTTGTTAAGCTCACTACCTCTGTCTGCTCTAAGAATGATTATCCAGTTGTTTTCCCTATACTCTGTATGATTCCTGATGTCACCTTCATGAGCACTTGGGACAATAACCTCTAGTGCTCTGAAGGTGAAAAAATGGTATCTCCCCATCAAGTCACATGCTTGGCCAGGGCATTGTGATCAGAATGTTTTCTGATATGATAAACATGTTCCCTGATCCTATCCCTGAATGTTCTGTTTGTTTTGCCAACATAAAAAGATTGGCAAACTTGGCATTCAGCTAAATATACTAAGAAGTTTTGCATGTGGCATCAGCACATAATGTAAATTCCTTGCGGAGATCAGGATGAACAAACCTATCAGAGGTGTTGATGTAGCTACAAAAATTACAACTCCCACAGGGATATGGAGGGCCTCTGTTATTGCTATTACTTTCCTTTGTGTTATGCTGATAGCATAAAAGTCTCTTCAAGTTCTTCCTATTCTTATACAGAAAGCGAGGTCTTTCACCAACTTTCTTTTTTATATCTTCGTCCAATTGTAAAATAGACCAATTCCTACTAAATATTTCAGCTATCTGTTTATTATCTGAAGTATAAAACAAAGGGACTTTAGTAAAAGTGTGCATGTCCAAATGGCTCTTGTGTATATTCTCCTTCATTGGACCAAAATAAGGTGCTGATGTATCTTCACGTAAAGTAGGAATATCATGTCGCTGTGGAAAATCTCACTCTCCCTATACCCTCTGACTAAAAGTCTGTTTTTTAGTTTATTCATTTCTTCAAAAAAACAATCATCTGATGGATTCAATCTGGATGCCCGTACACCTTGACCTCTAATTAAATTCCTAAAAATGTGCCCAGGGTGCATACTAGTTCTAAATAAAAGGGAGTTCCGATAACATGATTTCCGAAAGACCCCTGTATTGATAAGGCCATTTTCTAGCTTTTCAATATATAAGTCTAAGTCCTCAATACGTGAAGAGGACCAATTCATAGTAAATTTCAGGAAATGAGTTAATTTATTCATCTTTTGTTGAAACATATCCAATTCATGGACACTTCCTCTCCATAACAAAAAAAGATCATCGACAAAACGTCGATAAAAAATTACATGTGTTCTAAACTCCTCTGTGCCAAAAAGTATAACTTCCTCCCAATGTGCCAAAAACATATTTGCATAACTATTCCATCTCATTGAATAAATAAACTATCATTAAAAATGAACAAATTATTTTCTAGAACTAATTCTAGAAAATTCATAATCAAGTCTGTTTGTACTAAAGAATAATTACTGTGTGACCAAAGATGTTCATGTACATACTGGACTCCTATGATCATTAGAAATCACAGTAAAGAGTGATTGCACATCTAAAGTAACTAGCAATAATTCCTGTAATTCATCCTCATCTTTCAAACATTCATAAAGATCAATCAAAAAATGTTTAGAATCCCTGAGAATAAATTTATTTTCATTAATAACTGGTCTAAGATGTTTCTCTATATAAACAGAAAGATGTTCAGTGACCCATCCACCTCCCGCCACAATTGGCCTCATGGGTGGGTCAAACGGATTCTTATGAACGTTCGGCAACCCCTGTATTATTGGTATAAGGGGGTTCTTAACAACAAGGAAGTCCAGGGTTTTTTTTGTAATGATACCTCCTTTATAAATATCAATTAAAGTATTAGTGACGTATTGAATAATATCATGCACTTCCTTGATCTTGATTTCATTATAAAACTTCTTATCACTTAATAAATTTTCCATAAATCTAACATAATGTACAGTATCCATGACTACGATAAGTCTGCCTTTATCAGCGGACTTAATCGTTATAGAGTCATTGTCCTGTAAATGTCTCAGGGCCATTTTCTCTCTATAACTCAAGTTATATTTCTTATGAGGACCAAGAGCATTGTTATCATCATAATACTTGAACAACTCATCCTCAGTAAGTTTCATATATGCATCCACTAAGAAGTGATTATGCGGAACAAAAGTACTTAGGCTCTTGAACTTATAAGCCAATTCTGTTGATGCCTGTTCTCACTGTTTGTCAGAGTCACCATACAGGGCTCTGAGCATAATATTCCTGCAAAAAACTTTAAGATCCAGGACAGTATCTGCCATTCTACTTTTACAAGTTGGAATAAAATTTAAACCTTTGGAAAGTACATTCTCCTCATCTATTGAGAGTGAGTATGAAGAAATATTGTGAACTATTGACTCATGCCCTTCCCCCACATTTTCTTGAGGGTTTGATTCAGAGTATATTCGCTTGAGTGTTTACATTTCTGATGAGCACGACTCATTGATCATGTTCTTCTCCCTCCCTTGTCCATTCTGACTGGTAAAAGAAAAGAAATACCCTCACTAATATTATTAATATCAATATTTGATGGTAACTTGTTTAACTGGTTATTAAAAATTTTAGGTCGAACGACCAGTTGTGGCATATGTGTCTTAAGTGGAAACTTTGAGACCCTTACAATAGGAAACAAATTTTCTCTTTGTTGTTTTAATGCTTCCTGTGATTCCTGAATGTGAATACCATCTAAATCATTTAATGCTAACTGGACATCAGAACCTGAGGTGACCACGGTATTCATTACATCAGTATCTAGATTCTGTATAGTATTCACTTCAGTTCTACAACTCAATGTATCACTGTAAACATGATTTGCTTTAACAGTAGTTTCTACTACATTATTAGTCATGGTATTGACATTTTCAACATTTACAGTTTCAACATTTACAGTTTCAACATTTACAGTAGACTGACCTCTCAAAGACCGTCCATTCTGATCAACAGTCTCAATATTTTGTCCATATCTGGGCCACATAAAGACATGACCCAGTTTAAAATCATTAGTGTCCCTTAATATTTTATTCTTCTTCTGTTGCAGCAATTTGCACTCAAAAGCTGCTACACCATCCAATAGACTTTCAAATAATGGGTTAACCATCTTGGCAGCAAAGTTATTAAATATAAACTCTTACTTAACCTTTATTGTATCTGTTAATTTAACTTCTTCTGGTTTAAAAAAGTCGACAAGCAATTGTAAATGCTTGCCGCTTACCTCTAGGTTAAGCTGCTGCCAACACATTAACAGTTCTGGATAATATGTTCCTTGGCTAGGCATATTGAACACCCTTAAACCACGAAGCACAATTTTCTGCTCCAGGCAGTATTGAAAATGGTGTCGCTGAGCCTGTAACCTCTTAAGCTTAAAAAAAATCTTTCTCCAAATCATCCATTCGTTGTTGTAATCATTCTAAGTCTCCAGTTACATTCCCAACATCTTCGATGGTCGAACCTAGTTCAAATTGCTAGGAAACACTTTTTCCACATGAAAGGTATTGAATAAACCTTTTACGAAGTGCATTGCTAGCACTATCTCCTCTCTCCGGGTTATAATCCAATTCGATCGAACCAAAAGTGTCCATTGCCTTGTTCCAGTGGGTTAATGCAAAAAGAAAGATGAATAATACAACCAAACTGTAGATAACTGCAAACAACCCACCAGATAAATGCTCCATCATACAAAGTAATAAAAAGTATTTAGAATATAAACTGCTATAACGAAGCAACCAGGCAGTCCACAAACAGTTAAAAAATGTAAAAAAGCCGTTTTATTGCAGGTATAAAATGATGGGCGCTTTCGGTAAGTAGCTTCTTCAGATCAAAACACATTTCAAATAATCCCAACTGCTTAAGTAAAATTTCAAATATTCTAAACCAATCACAAAGATGATCTAATTAATTGATTCATACTTAAAGCAACATTAGACTACAACATTTACATATAAGAAATACGATTTCCTTATGTATAAAAATGAAATTCCAGACCTTACCAAAATACAATGACATTTATACTTATAAAAAACACAAATAAATATACATACATACATAAAAATGTAAACAAATTCATATAAGCTCATATTACTTAATATTTCTACACTTTCTCAGTAAGGGTTTAATTGAGGCCCTTTCATTAAGCCCACTACCTCTGTCTGCTCTAAGAATGATTATCCAGTTGCTTTCCCTATACTCTGTATGATTCCAGATGTCACCTTCACGAGCACTTGGGACAATAACCTCTAGTGCTCTGTAGGTGAAAAAATGTGTATCTCCACATCGAGTTTCATGAAGGGATTCACATCCAGATCAGGAGAGGTCATTGTACCCCTGTACTCTTCACTTATCAGACCAATGATTGAGTACAATGCCCCATTCAGAATGTACCTTACCCGACACCTACAGCAGTTGGAAAGACCCCAAAAGTTCCTCACCAAAAGGATAAAGGGGCTCAAACATATGTCATACGATGCCCGACTGAAGAAACTCCAGCTCTATTCAGTCGCATACCGTCTGCTCAGAGGTGATATGTGCCTGACATACAAGGCCATGTCCAACCCGGAATTAATGGACATGCTCCACCTCAAAAAATCCAAATCCACCAGAGCCACGAGAGCAAGAGACTTAAACCTCAACACGGATATAAATAGGACGTGCTGGAGGGACAGATTCATCACCCAGAGACTCCCTACACTATGGAACAGAATCCCAGTCCATGTGAGGCAGAGCCCCTCACTGACTCTGTTCAAGAGAAATCTTGACGAGTGGATGGGAGATCGTAGGTTTACCCCGGGAATCATCTCTGTATCACTGCTGGACAGAGGCACAGCAAACTAATGGGTATAGTATTCTCATCCTAAGGGGTGGTGAAAGCCACACACACTCTGGCTAGGCTTATAAATGCCCTAGGGCAGATAGCCTAGTATGAACCTATGAACCTATGAACCTATGAGTCACATGCTTGGCCAGGGCATTGTGATCAGAATGTTTTCTGATATGATAAACATGTTCCCTGATCCTATCCCTGAATGTTCTGTTTGTTTTGCCAACATAAAAAGATTGGCAAACTTGGCATTCAGCTAAATATACTAAGTTAGAAGTTTTGCATGTGGCATCAGCACATAATGTAAATTCCTTGCGGAGATCAGGATGAACAAACCTGTCAGAGGTGTTGATGTAGCTACAAAAATTACAACTCCCACAGGGTTACGTATATACTTCAACTGTCTTATAGTTAAATTCTACTTCTCTTACCTGGTAGACCTGTGGAGGGAATGTTGGTTAGCATTATCTGACTGTTTCTACACATATTCACAGATTCCTAGTTGTAATTATGCATATAGCTCTCAATCTCTTGATGCACAACATCTTGACAAAGCTTGACAACATGGGGGTACAAATAGGGACATATTTTGAATATTGCTCTTTTGAACTTTTAGACAGTTGCTAGAGTAACATGATTGGTTTTAATATATATGTTCTGAAGAATTTGAAGTCTGACACTCAAATGTATGTCATTATTTGGTGACTACAATCTTGAGATCATCCCACTTATTTGCCAGGAAAAAAGACGAACACGCCAAAAATATGAGACAAATATCTGGATATTCTGGGAAAATCTGTGCAGTTGAGAGGTATGATTATTCATACAGCTTACTACCACTCCCAGGATTTGAACCATGACTGTGTCTGCTAAAAATACAACAATTTCTGTTTCATCATCATGAGCTATTTTGACAGCAGTGCTTGTTCCTTCAATGTTTTCTTTCTAAGTCTCTCTTGGTTGTACAATCTGACCTTGTAATTACAACAGTCTTATACAGACATTCCTATACATATTTTTATGAAGCACAGTGTGAGAAACAGTGGTTGTCACAACAGTACTATTCTGATATCAAATGTTGGTGAATGCTACATGTCAGGCCATACAATACCAGAGTAAACACTACCAGTCCAGGATTTAAAACTTTATTGCCAGGCAATTACAGTTTTCTTATCTCAAAGACCTGTGGGGGGGATGCTTGTTAACACTACCTGACTGTTTCTACACATATTCTCAGATTCCTAGTTAATATTATGCATATACATCTCAATCTCTTAATGCACACACTCTGGACAAAGCTTGACAACATGGGGGTACAAATAGTGACATATTCTGAATATTGCTCCTATAAACTTGGAGAGTTGTTAGAGTGACATGATTTGTTTGAAAATCAAATGTATGTCATTATTTAGTGACTACAATTCTGTGATCATCCCAGTGATTTGTCAGGGAGACAGAGTAACAGGCCAAAAATATGAGCCAGTTATCTGGACAGTCTGCAAAAATCTGTACATTTGAGAGGTATGATTATGCATACAGCTTACTACCACTCCCAGGATTCAAACCATGACTGTGTGTGCTAAAAATACAACAATTTGAGTTTCATCAGAGTGAGCTATTTAGAAACTGCTGTTGGTTCCTTCAGTGTTTTCTGTCTATGTCTCTCTTGGTTGTATAATCGGGCCTTGTACTTATAACAGTCTTACATTCCTAGACATACTTTCTATGTAGCACAGTGTGGGTAACAGTGGTTAACACATTACTATTCAGAGACTGCAACACTAAATGCCATACAATACCAGAGTAAACACAACCAGTCCGGGATTTAGAACTTTATTGCCAGGCAGTTACGGTTTTGTTGAAATATCAACTCTATCGGACTATTACTGTCATATTATCTGGTTTATTCAGTACAACCCAAACATGGTTTCTATACTGCCAGGTGACATTCTACTACTTTATATTTATTTGGTATGACTACTACAAGCAGGATTGCTACTCAGCAGCCTCGTAACTCAGTTTTGCAGCCTACTGGCATGGGCTTCCTGAGCCCACTCAGCTGCAGCTCTATAGGGAATAGAGAAATATTTAGCCATACCTATCCATCACATACACAGGCTGGTAAACAGTTATTGATATGAATACTTACACACTGCTGGGACATCACCCCTCTGCCTTGCTTCTCGGACCCACTCATCCAAGACCTCCCTCTTCCTCCACTTCAAGTTGGCATAGTGGTGCCGGACCTGCTCACCAGTCTGAGGGGATACTAGTGGCACTCATGAGATCATGGGTGAGATGGTCCCATGTATCTGCTTTATATTGAGAGTCCTGGTACTGGCCCTGTAGCAGTCTCTTATCATGGTTATTTACCACGAGTTCTACCATGACCTTTGACTTCTATTTGCCCCAGCAATGCGTCCAGAAGTGCATGCCCTTGCCAACACCTGCCATACTGCCTACAGTGGGAAGCTGCAACCAGTTATGAGCTGTATTCCTGCCTGTGAGGTATAAATATGGCTGATTTCCCACCCTTTGCCATGATTGGATGGTTTTGAATATGCTGAGCTAAACTAAGCTACTGGCAAACCTGCTTAGCTAAGGTTGGCAATGCTTAAAGGGACAGGTTCAGCACTGCTTACCAATGGGCAAATCCACTTAGCTAGGCTACTCATTGCTTAGCAGTCATATTTACACAATGCTTACACCTGGTAAGCAGAGCTGTGCAATGCTTAGCATTGCTTATTTTTTTATTTTATAGACTATCTGCTGTATGGGATTGATTCATCATTCATTACATATTATAATTTTTTTTATTGTCCCTGATATCCTCCAATGTGCTTTCATTACATTTATTCATATGTGACTATACTGTATGGAGCACTTGTGTTTATATGAGGGTTTCACAACTGTATTAAACTGACATCTCACATCTGGACTTACTCCAATACTCCAGTTAACAAATGTATGCTATTTAGTAATTAATTATAAAAAAAAATGTTTATGTACTGCTCACATATAAAATGCAAATTGGTAACAGTGGGGATCAAACCAGAAATGGCTGTTTACGAAGCATATGCTTTAACCACTAGATGATTGTAGTACTGCTTATATTGGATGTTTACTTGCTTTTTAACTTCTTATGCTGTTTAAGCTGGACTAAACGTAGCTAAGCAATGGGCACACCAGCGCAGCTATGCTTAAATTCTATTGCATGTTTTAAAAAAATTATTTGCTGTGTTTTTTTATTTGTACCCTTCAGAATATCCCTGGTAATGCTGAACCTGTTATTCCATCAACTTTCTGCTTTGTGGGATAATTGTCTATTTTGGCTTTGTCCACATTCCTTACTCTGAGGGGTTGGGAGGTGTGTGCTATGTGCTTATGCTAAATGTGTTATTCTATCAACATTTGACTTGGTAGGGACGATTGTTCCTTATGGCTTTGACCAAATTTCTTATCCTGACTGATTTGGGGTGTTACGAGCATTGTTGCTCATTTTAAATTGCAGAAAGGCAATTCAGGAGTGCAGGGGGCGTGTATATTGTGAGAGCTCTGCTCTCAGACACATCCCCTGCGCTCGTACATGGAACCCTGTCAGTTTTAGAGAATGGCAGCATGGCTTCATACATATGCATGGCACTCTGCTGTGCTGAACAGGAACAGTCCCTGTTGTGAAGGAATAACGTATTCCTGCATGGCTGTTTGCTGAATCTGGGAGATTGTCTATAAAGATCTCAACAGTTAAATACCCTGGTGAAAAACTCCAGTATTTATCTGAACCTATAATAGGAAAGTCTAATAGCACCTTTAAGTGAGGTAAACACACAGTACTTAGGTACATTTTGGAAGGCTCCAATTTATATTTGATTTATATGTCCAATAGTTTGAAATCCAAAACATAATAAAAGTACAATTCCCAAGGAGCGATTTATATATCTATATGCTTAACCGTGAGAATGTATGAACCAAGATCACTAAATGAAATTCATGTGCTATAACATAAGTAAATATAATATATATATATATATATATATATATATATATATATATATATATATATATATATATATATATATATATATATATATATATATATATAAAATTGTGCAGTTAAATTAATAACAGATAAAGTCTTACCACAAAAACACAGACCAATAGGGGAAAAGAAGGGAAGAAATCAAATGTCATCATAGAAAACTATAACACAATTAAGACAAGAAGTGTCACTGTTAGAAGAGTATAGAAGTCAAAACAGAACAACAAACATACTTAGTAAGATAGAAGTGATAAAAGCAATTCACAGTATCAGAACCGACCAGGATTTATCATACACTATTGTACATAGTAAACTTAAGATATCAGCACAGGCAGAAAAACTTAAAAGATATACAGATAAACATAAAGTAAAAGTTCAAAATAAGCAATTCATGGATGACCAAAAACATTTTATAAAGAATTGTGAAATAAAGCAAAAGGAATAGAAATACCACAAAAAAGAAGAAATAAAACCATTTTGGAGAAATATCTTTGAAGACCCTGTGTAAAATAACAAAGATGCTGGAAGGATCGAAGAAGTAGAGGAAACATTAAGAAGTTCAAATGTAGAGGATATGAAGTGGGATGAGGTAACAGCCAAAGAGTTTGAAACAAATTATGAAAGGCTCTTAATTAGAAAACTCCAGGCTCAGATGCAGCACATAACTTCTGGCTAAAAGTATTAATACTTTACACAAAGACTTAGCCCTGAGTAAGAACTAATTACATGCACAGTCCAAACAGACACCAGCCTGGTTAACAATAGGAAAAAATGATACTCCTCCTGAAGAGAGAACCTGCAAGCTATCCTAAAACTGTAGGCCAATAACTTGCCTTCTAACAACGTATAAACTACATGCTGGAATTAATGCTGACAGGGTTTATAGTTACTTAGGAGAAAATGCATTCATGATAATAGAACAAAAGGGTAACAAAGGCAAGCCATGTGTAATAAAGGAGCATTTGTTGGTAAATAAACTCATAATGGAGTATTGTAAAAAAAGGTACAAAGGATCATTTGTTGTTAAATAAACTCATAATGGAGTATTGTAAAAAGTGAATAATCTAAGTATGGCACGGATAGATTAGAAGAAAAGCATTTGACAGTATCCCATATTCATAGATAAGAGATCATTTACAAATGTATAAGATACACCCTACATTGCTCAATTACATTATTGCAACTGAAAATCAAACAACAACAATAACAAAACTTTGCAGCTAAGCCACGGTAAAAGGCAAATTATTATCCCAGGGGTAAAAAATTCAAAGAGGGGATATTCCAGGCTCACTCTTTCTCACAGCTGCTCTTTTGTCTTGATCTTAACCCAATAAGTTGTTGACTTAACAGATGAGGTCATGGTTACAATTTGGGTCCCAGTAAACAACCAACTATAAAGACTTCTAATCTTCTCTTTTTGAATGATTTATTACTGTATAGTTCATCATATGAGGAACTGAAAACACAAATACAAGCAGTTAAAACTTTCTCAGATGATATACAAATGTCATTTGGTCATGATAAATGTGTAAAAGGAACATTTAAAGCAGTAAAACTGCCTGACCAAGAAAATATCAGTCTGAGACAAGAATGTGATATGAAGGAACATGAGCTTGAGGGAGTGTATAAATATTTGGGAATTAATGAAGGGTTGACAATACAACATGAACAAATGTGAACAAAATTCAGTAAGGAATATTTTAGAAGACTAGAATTAAAACTGAAAACAGCTCTGACATCTAGGAACAAAGTCCAGTTTGCTCTTCCTGTTCTAACTTACAGTTTTGGGGTTATTGACTGGCCTCAAAAAGCACTGGATCAACTGGACAGGAAAAGAAGAAACATGCTTCCCACTTATCAAATGAAAAATAAAAAAAATCAGTGTATACCATGATTATATATCCCTCTTTCTGAAGCAGGTTTGGGGTTCCTTGAACTTGATTACATATATAAATATACAGTCATATATGTCATACGTTTCTGTTGGCTTCAACAGATCCAAACATAGTGAAAGTTTTAAAACATGCAGAGAACAAGTTTAAGATGACCTCCTTGCTTAGTTTAGCAGAAGAATAGAAATTAAAATCAAACCAGAAGGAGACATAAAACAGGCATGAAATGAATTTGCCAGAAAAACAAAAGAAAGAATATAAGGAGAAGGATCAGATGAGAAGGCAAGAAATGTAGAAAAGGCATAAATATAGTTGCAAGTACAGAAAACTCCTGGAACAACCTCATGTAGATCAGTATTTGATGAAGGAATGGTTAAGAAGTGAATTTAAACCAAAAGATGAAAGAATAATATTGGCCCAAGATAGTGATTATGTACATGATGGTTTACAAAGTCAATGAACATGCAGGAGAAACAGACAAATGCAGGTTTTGTAAAACACAGGTGGAAGCAATCACACTTCTTGTTACTGGGTGTGATACACTAGTGGCAGAAGGTCTGTACACTGAAAGGCATAAAAATGTGACAAGACTGTTGCATTGGGGATTGTACAGATATTACAATACTGAAGCAGCTGAGAAGCTTTGGAAATATGAGCTACAAAGCATAACAGAGAATGATGAAGTTTATATCACATGGGATCACCCATAACAAAAAGTTCAAAAAAGTAGATGTGAGAAAACCAAATATAATAGTCCATGAAAAGTAGACAAAAGTTGCATTGATCATTGAAATTACTACACCCAGTGATTACAGTGTCTTATGTGCAGAGAGACACAAAGTTATAAAATATGAGGATTTGCAGGCAGAAATGAGGGTAATGTGGAAGAAGGATAATCAGAAAGTTCCATTCACAGTAGGAGCAAATATTCTCATAAAAAAAAAAATTAGTTTTATTTAGCTATGCTATCAATACATGCACTTCCATAATGAATTACAGAAAGAGTCTGTTTCTCTGCGCATTGTGGGTGCTATGAAGAGCACTTTTGTCTAACACCAAAGACTGAAACAATAATAATATCATGAACTTCAATTATGCCAGACTTAGGGATGGGGTCCATTCCCATAATGGTACTAAAAACTCAAAATACCTGGAGAAATTAAACCGGAAAAAAAATATTATTTCTTTGTGTATTACATTATGAATCCAAGGAATTGAGAGAAGCTGATTTTTAAATATCTGAGATGAAAGAAACAAAGCAACAGCAGCAATACTTATTTTAGCAGTCTGATAAAAATTTCAGGATCGATTGAAATAATTGATACATTATGCATTTTAAGAGATAGATCAGGTTAAACATTTAAATAATTCTGGTGTGTTTTTTGGTTTGTGATGTAACTTTGCACTCTAATGTTTTTAGAGTTTAAACAGTGTATTGAGATACTCATTTTATTTCTGATGAAATCTATTATATTACAAAATCACTCAACATAGCAAAGTAAAAATCATTGCAGTATGTCTGTAAAATAATATGTCATGTTTATTCTCAGTATGTAGCTTGGACTATGCAAAGGCACTGCACAATGTCAAAGACTCTTTAAGAATAACACCCTGTGTCTTAATGAATTTTCTTCATGCTGGTTTCATTAATATGGCATACTGACAAAGTGATAGCAATTTGTTTGTTAGGGATCTATCTTATTACATTCTATATTATATATCAGGATGGTCCCCTATGAGATTACTGAAGTTTCAAATCTTCAAACATCATACAGCCGAGACCATATGATCAAGGTTTTGAAACTTCAAAAATAAAATAAAAAATAAATAAATAAATAAATAAATAAATAAACTTTTTTTTACATTTTTGCAGGGGGCAAGCCCCCCGGTGCGACCATGCCCCCTGCTAATTAAATATACCAACTTTGAGATCTCACCACAGTGAGGAAAATGGCATATTTCCCATTCTGGCTGTATGGTGGTTTCCACTGAAAATGCTCAAAGTTTCAAAACTTCAATCATATGGTCTCAGCCGTATTGTGTCTTTATAAGTTTTGAAACTTTGATAATCTGATAGAAAGCCATAACAAATGTTCTTTGGTTGTCAGCCTTCCTTTCCTGCTTTCTTATCAATGACTGTCATATTCCAAATTTCTTTTGAGTACTACCTCCAGCATTTGTGAAATTATCAAGGCTGTACCTTTTCTCAGTTTTATTATTCAGTGTAATACATGGCTGAGATCTTTGTTATAACAAGCACACTTGCATACATGGCTGCTTTTTGGAAGTTTAATCGAGTGGCAATAATAACTTACATGCATAGAACTCTTGTGCATTACAATGGTTGAGCAAAATCAGTTGCTTACTTTAATAGCAGAAAGTAATTGCTGAAGTTGAAAAAGGCAAACAAACATACTATCAGATATAACAATGCAAATCTGTGTCAGATTCAAGGTTTTATTCTAAATGTAATCATTTACTATGTTGCCACAACCCACTTTGGACACTACCCAAAATGTGGGGTAGAAATTGTTAAAGTTAATACTCAGATGCAAAGCCTTGGGGCCTGTTCATGTGACCAATAACAAACAAGTAAACAGCAGCACTGGAGATCAAGGGGCATGAACTGGGTAAATTGTGAGGGTCAGCACTACACAAAGCCCAGACAGACAGTGGCTATGTGTCTATAGTCATAAGAGTTTTTGAAGACCAATCAATTATGTGTGTGGAGTATTAGTGTCTAGTGTGGAATGATACAGAGGAAAGTGACTACAACTGCAGTTTTTGGCTATGATTTATTTTACTCTACTAACCCAGGTATAAAATCCAAAGTAGCACTGTGACAACTTCAACCGACACCCTCTCCTTTGACTTCTGGATTCTGCTGAGGGCTGTCATTTGTTACATCTTGGATTTCAGTATAATCAGCTCGCACAAGTCATCTGTAATGAACTGCAGAATCAGGAGCAGCTACACTATTGTCATAGCTGTGACTGTTTTCCTACTCTGTGACCTGGTTAAGATTGCTTGAGACACTTTTTGCAATTCAGCTATAGTGAAATCCAGTGTTCACGAAGTATGAATCTGACTCAGTGATTTTGTATCAATTTTTCTCACTTGCTACTAGACTCATTGAAAATTTTACCTGTCATCCCAGATAGCATCTCCTTTCAGTATGTTAATGGCATGTGATAGTTATCTCTAAAGTGCCTTTGTTTTTTTTTTCACTTGCCAAAAATCATGGGAAACAGTATATGTATAGTATCAGAATGAATGTAAAACTAAAGTTTTTTAGAATCCTTCTATGACAAGCAACATAAGCTGTATGATATCACTTATTTTGAAGTAAAACATACAGCAGCATGACTACAGATGTCTTATTTAAATTTTAACAATAAATTAGGAAGAACATTTGTAAACATTCAGGTCGTAGCCTGCTATAGGTTCCCCAACCATATCTCAAGATTCACACTCCACATTCCTAAGCACCCTGGAGAATATTAGGGTCCAACCTAACACTCTCATACTGGGCGACTTCAACTACCCCCCCCATTAATTGGGAAAACTACTCATGTACCAATACACTTGCCCAACGCTTTCTGGAACTCATTAATTCCAATGCCCTGGACCAACTCGTTCTTACCCCCATTAGAGGGAGCAACATCCTTGAACTGGTCATTACTAACATGGGTGACCATTGCTCTACACAAATAGTCAACTCCACCCTGGTTAGATCCAATCACAAGCTAATCACCTTGGAAATCCACATCCCTTCCACCCCCTCAACAAAGGTAACCACCATGAAAAACTTCTCCAAAGCTAACTTTCGGCTCCTAAAAATAGAGGTGGCTAACTTCACGGTACCCATGCAAATGGAGAATAGTTGCATGACCACCATATCATACACCAATGCACTGTACGAACACGTACACAAATTCATGGATCTCGCCATACCCAATAGAACTAAGACGCTCTCCTCAAAAAAAAAGGAAGCCAATCTGGTGATCGCCTGCCATAAACAAACTCTACAACAGTAGGAGGAAACTGATGCAGAATAAGTTGAAGTCCCAAGAATGGAAAAACTCCCTTATCAGCCTCAGCAAAAGGTTTAGATCCCTCATCAAAACCTCTAAAGCTAGCTATGAAAACAGAATTGCAGCAGATAGTAAAAACAACCACAAGGCCTTCTATAGTTATGTAAAGAATCTCCATGGCAATACTCAGATTTGCTCTGAGCTGCTGTACAATGCTATCTCCTATACCGAGCCAACAGATTTTTCAAATATACTGGCAAACAGATTTGATGCTAACTTTACCCCTCCTCCCAAAGGACCAATCACAATACCAGTAGATTGCCAGGCACTGAGTATTACTGCTGCACAGGTTACAACAGCACTGTCTAAGGCCAAGAATACAGTTTCCATGGGACCTGACAGTATCCCTGGCTGTGTTCTGCATGAACTACAGAGTGAACTGGCACATCACCTATGTGCCCTGTTCAATCACAGCCTCACCTCATGCTTTGTCCCTACCAAATGGTGCACTACTACAATCATCCCTCTCCACAAAGGAGGAGTGACTACAGACCCTGGGAACTATTGTCCCATTAGCCTGACGAGTCTGATATGCAAAGCTATGGAATGCATCATCATGGACCTAATAAACAAGGATACAGGGAATCTCCAAACTCTGGATCCTACACAGTTTGGTTTTGTGAAGGGTAGATCATGCTGCTCACCTTGGTCAACTTCTTTGAGTCAGTCACCAGAGCTGTGGATGAAGGTAAGGTGGTTCATACAGCCTACCTTGATCTGGCCAAGGCCTTTGATACCATTCCCCACTCAGGAATCATAGAAAAACTTACTAAGCTAGGCATTAACCCCTATATCACTATGTGGGTTGCAAACTGGCTCACAGATAGAACCCACAGTGTGAAAGTAGCTGACTCCAAGTCAGACTGCTGACCAGTCACAAGTGGAGTCCCACAGGGTTCAGTCTTGGGTCCTCTCCTGTTTGGTATCTACACCTCTGTAGTCCTGGCCAACATGAAGGGACTCTGGCTGACAAAGTTGGCAGATGATTGCAAGTTGGGAGCTATTGTTAACTCCCCAAGTGATGCTAACATCTACAGAAAGGCCTCAATGAAACCAACAACTGGTGTCAGAACCATGTCCTTAAGCTCAATGCCACAAAATGTGTCTTCATCCCCTTTGGGAAAAACCCAGTTCCCTTGAATTATCACATTGATGGTAGTCCACTGAACACAGAAGGCATTATAAGAGATCTGGGAACACAGGTTGACAACCTCTCTTTTGACCACTACATTGCCAATGTGGTCAGAAAGTCTTTCTATGTGGCACATCTCATTACTAACAGTTTTGCATCCAGGAAGAAAGAGGTCATTGTCTCCCTCTACTTTTCCCTCATTAGGCCAATCATCGAGTACAACACCCCATTTGGCATGTACCTCACTAGACACCTGCAACAACAGGAGAGACCACAAAAGTACCTCACAAAGAAGATCCTAGGCCTTAAACACTTGTCCTGTATAGACAGACTCAAAAAACTCCAGCTATTCTTTGTCTCATATCACCTATTAGAGGCAATCTCTGCTTAACTTACAAAGCTATGTCTGACCCAGCTCTATTAGAAATGCTACATCTAAAGAAATCCCAATCCCTCCACACCACACGCTCCAGAGACCTCAACCTCATTACCGCAATCAACAGAACATGCTGGAGGGACAGGTTCATAAACCAGAGACTGCCCATGCTATGGAATAGACTTCCCATACATGTCAAGCAGAGCACCCCACAGGCCCTCTTCAAGAGAAATCTTGATTAGTGGATGGGAAATAGAAAATTCACCCCGGGGATCACTGCAGTGGCTCTACTTGAAAGAGGCACTAGTAAATAAGGTTGGGTGGCACAATGCCAGGGTAAGGCTAGGCTTGTAAAGGCTCCAAGGCCATTAGCCTAGTACACACCTATGAACCTATGAATCAGCATGCTGCCTCTAACTGCATCGGATTTTATAAGCCATTTATACAGCACCTTGAAGTGAGAGCCATCAATACCCAATACCAATAGCAACTTTTTATGACTTTTGAGACAGAAAAGAACTAAAACCTCCATGGATCCACCATCAAGTCATGTGACTATTGTTTGTAATAAGCTTCACTGCCCTTTAGCTCTGCCATTATCTTTTGCTTAAGATTTACAGCAAAGTCACTCTGCTCCTTAACAAACCAGAAAGTTAGATGTTGATTCAATTCTGACTCATCTTAAACTTCTTAGTGATATATTCGATCAGTTTTGTTTTGCACTGAGTATAATAATATGTCTCTTTCTTGCCATTATAGGACTACAGCATTCAGCTATAAGAAACGTTTTCAGAATAAGCACATCTCATTAACAACCTCAATAAATTACTGTAGCTCTTTTAAAAATAAATTATGATAAAACATAGAAGATATTAATCCATTATACATTTTAAAGACAGATAAGTAAAAGAAATCCTGGTCATTCTTACTGTGGATAATGTACACTATGGTCCAGATTCAGAAAATGTTACTGCATCATTATAAATGAATTTGCACAATAAGTGGTCATTTGCAGGGTCTGTGCAATTCAGAAACCCAAGCTACACAACACTGCTAGCCCACCTAATAACCATACAATGAGGGATCTATATGGTAATAAGGCAAAACATTATGGTGGAGAAATTCAAACATGTTTAAATGCTGCACAATGGCAACATGCCTGCTGGCACATATTTGTACTCAGCCATATATGTCCATGTTCAGAATGAGTGAATTGCAGAATTATGTTAGTGGTTGCTGTAGCCATAGATTCATAGATTCATAGGAAATTACTGACCCGAGGGTCCTTACAAGCCTAGCCACTTAAGCCCAATTGACTAATAGGTGGGAGATATTAGTTGTGCCTTTCTAGCAGTTATTACTCATGTCTAGGAGAGTTGTAGAGACAATTTCCAGCAGAAGTTTATGGTTTCCCATCCAGTCATCCAGGTCGTGCTTAAAAAGGGTCATAGAAGTGCTCTGATTTACATGATTAGGCAGCCTCTGAGAGATGTATCTGTCTCTCTGACAAGTCCTGGTAATGTTGCAAGCCAGGTTTAGGTCCCTGAATCGCGTGTCCTTAGTCCCATTTATCTTTTGTATGTGTAGCATTTCCTTTAGGTTTGGGTCAAAGATAGCCTCATAGGCCAGACACAAGTCAACCCTGAGTAGTCTGTATGCTACTGAATACAGTGACACTGATTTCAGTCTGTCCATATATGATATGTGCTGAAGAACATGAATTCTCCTGGTTAGAAACCTGTGAGGTGTCTCAACCGGCTGCAGGTGTCCAGTGAGGTACATGCCAAAGGGGTATTATACTTAATAATGGGCCTGATGAGGGATGAGTACAGTGGAGTTATGACCTCTTTTTCCATTGAGGTGATGCCTTTGCTAATTAGATGAGTGATGTAGAATGTCTTCCTCACCACAGAGGCTACATGATGGTCAAAGTTGAGGCCACAGCTGACTTGTGTTCCCAGTCTCTTACCACTGATTTTGTGCTTAGGGTGTTGTTGTTTATCTGATATTCTGCATAGGCATTGGTTTTATCAAAAGGAATGCTGATGATGCATTTTTAGCATTCAGCTTAAGTCCATGATTTTGACACCAGTCGTTTGTCTTAGTAAGCCCCTTTTGGAAGATACTGACATCATTAGAGGATTCAATGATTGCACCCAATTTGCAGTCATCAGCAAACTTGGTTAACCACAACCCCTCTGTTTTGTCTAGGACTTCAGAAAATTAGCTGCCAAATAAGAGGAGGCCAAGCACTGATCCCCGAGGGACTCCACTAGTGAGTGGTCTATTGGTGGAGGTGGAGTCTCCCACTTTGATTGTGTTCAGTCTGTGAGCCAGTCTGTGACCTACCTGACTATTTAGGTGTTGATTTTCAACAGGGTAAGTTTGCCAATGATCCCCAAGTGGGGGATTGTATCGAATGCCTTGGCCAAGTCAAGGTAGGCTGTGTGAACGTCTTGCCTTTGTCCATGGCATTGGTCATTTTTTCAAAGAAGTCCACCAGGTTAAGCAGACATGACCTGCCCATGATGAAATGAAACTGATTTAGATCAGTGATTTGGAGGTTGCCTATATCCTTGTTTTATGAAGTCCATGAAGATACAGTCCATTGTCTGCAGGTAAGGCTGGTTAACCTTATGGGTCTATACTTGCCTGGGTCTGTGGCTGTACCACCCTTTGTGGATGGCTGCATTCTTAGCTTTGGAGAGTACATTGATGACTTGCTCTTTGGGGATGTGGGGTGGTGGAGGATGATGCAGATATGGTTTGTGGCATGTTTGGAGGGGATATGGGATGTTGCCCAAGCCTGTCTGTAAGCAGGTTTGCTATTTTTTTAGGTTTCATGTGTGTAATACCATCCATAGCCAGTTCAGCACACATCTGGGTGCTACCTTTTAGGTTGCGGACATAGCTAAAGACAGCTTTGTGGTTCTCCTTGGCTATGATCGCTAGTTTTTTTTCATAATTGCTCTTTGATATTTTTATGAGTTGTCTAATTTGATTATTCAGGCTAATGAGGGTGCTCTTCCAGAGCTGGGCCTCCTTTTTTATTCTTAGACAGCAAATTCCTATTAATCTGTTGATACTAGCTGTCCACCACGGTGGCCTGTTTTTTTTTTTTTTTTTTTTTTTTTTTTGGAAGCCCTTGTTTTGATCCTGTCAGGTACTGCAGTATCAATACACTTATGTAAGTTTTTGCACAAAGCATCTGCCTAGTATAGTCTCCATTGTTCTCTGTGAGAACAGGGGGTTGAAAATCTTTTATACCTTTCCTCAGGATAGTATAGTTATCTTTGGTGAAGTTTTTTAGTTTGACTGATCCAAGAAGAGGTTCAGGTGTTATTGTTACCTCAAGCATAATGGATTTGTGGTTAGATTTAACTAATGAGGGCCCTACAGCTGGGGTGCTGCAATGGCCACTCATATTGGTGAGTGCCAGGTCCAGAATATTTGGGCCCCTAATGGGGTTGAATACCAATTCTTCCAAGGCATTTGAGTTGACAAAGTCCAGGAATCTGTGTGTGAGAGAGTTCTGGCTGGTATAAGTTTCCCAGTTAATGGAGGGGTAGTTGAAATCACCCATGACTAAAATATTCACTTGTATTTGGATTGACTCCACTCATATTGGTGAGTGCCAGGTCCAGAATATTTGGGCCCCTAATGGGGTTGCATACCAATTCTTCCAAGGCATTTGAGTTGACAAAGCCCAGGAATCTGTGTGTGAGAGTGTTCTGGCTGGTATAAGTTTCCCAGTTAATGGAGGGGTAGTTGAAATCACCCATGACTAAAATATTCGCTTGTATTTGGATTGACTCCACTCATATTGGTGAGTGCCAGGTCCAGAATATTTGGGCCCCTAACGGGGTTGTATACCAATTCTTCCAAGGCATTTGAGTTGACAAAGTCCATGAATCTGTGTGTGAGAGAGTTCTGGCTGGTATAGGTTTCCCAGTTAATGGAGGGGTAGTTGAAATCACCCATGACTAAAATATTCGCTTGTATTTGGATTGACTCCAGTAGGTTTAAGTATGCTATGTGGGCATCTTGGTTCATGGAAGGGGACCTGTAGCTTACGATGATGTGAAGGGGGGACTTATCTAAAGTGATTTGAATTTTAGTAACTCCAGAGATTTTTCCTGTCTACTCCTCCTACTATAGTTCTCACACCTTCAGTTTGCGGTCTGAAAGTGTGGAATACATTAAAGCCCTGAAAGGTTGGTGTACTCTCAGCAGCCTTGAACCATGTTTCTGTGACTGCACAGACATAAACATCTTCCAAGGAGAGAAGTGCTTCCAGAGAGTGCAGTTTTTTGTTTAAACTGCTAGCATTTAGCAGCATAATCCTTAGTTTCTTTGGGTTTGGAAATTTCATGTTGGGAAGTTTGTTTTTTGCTGCCTTGTCTAAAAAAGGAACTATGGGGGAGGCAAGAGCCTTTGCCAGCAACCAAAAGCCTAAAGGTGCCAGGTGAAGACCATCTCTGGCAGAGCAGTGTGGTCTGTCAACCAAGTCATCCCAGGAAGATAGAAGATGGATCCCCAGTAGATGAGCCAAACATTGAAGTCAATAATTTTCTGTTTATATTGTGGTATCATCCTAGGTGAGGGTAAAATGTTGCCCAAGGCTAGAGACATACCTAAATCTCTCTCTAAACCTGAGAGATAACTTTGACGTGATGCCTTTAATCTTGCTGCTGGGATAGCGAGACATGGAAAGTAGGGCTGTTGAATATGAACAAAGGCATATTAAAATTCAATAGAAACAGTATTTTTAGTACAGTTGGCATGCCACAATGTTTAAAAAGAAAGAAGAATCTCACTTTTCTGCAGAAATATATCATTTTTAGATTTGAATTTACAACACTACAATGTATTCATGTTTTGAGCAATTTTATGTTTACTACTGTAAGGGTTAGTGGCAGCTATGCTCTTATTTTAAAATGGGGGGTTTTGCAAATGTATTGTGCAAATCTTGTAACTTGTCAAGTCCAGCATCTATTTTTTGACATTTGATTCTGCCTAAACTACCTAAATTTCTACATTGATTTCAGATTATTTATTTATTTATTTAGGTTTCCACTATACCTGTCTCTCTTCAGCTGTATCCCATAGCCCTTCCTTAATCATCCATTGAACTTTTCCTGACTTTTGAGAGATTTACCATTTTGAACTGTTGCCTTGTTAGTGGGCTGTCTGAGTATAAGTATCTGGTAGATATATGCAAAAAGAGAAAAGGATTTCCCACCGTGACACAGCCTTGTCATTCCATTCTTTGTAATTCCAAAAGTACATTGCATATGCCTCCTGGATAGTATCTTTGCTCTCTATTAATTAATTCTAGTCCCCTCGCTGTAAAACCTCCATGTTCCATTGGTAAATCTAAACTGGCAGGAATGCTACTTTGCACAATTCCCTCACTGACATTGTCAAAATCAGGTTCCCTAATCAAGCCCAAGCTGCCTGAGCAACAGTCAGGACTGAATTCACCTAAGCTAAGCAGCCATCTCATTTGCAGCTTTTCTTACAATATTTCCAGGGAAAATTGTATAGTCCTGTATAACACACTGTTTCTAATAATAGTAGAAAGACAAGGTGAAAACAGAATCCCCAATGGGTGACTCTGTTTTTACTATAATTTTTTTTTCTCAGATATAACTATTATTTTCAGTTCTATTGTTATAACACATTAATGATATCATTCTGATATTTAAGGAAGCTTCCAAGAGAACAACAGTTTGTGTATTTATTTGCTGCCAATAAAGTTGCAGAAGCAGAGCAGCTTGATCCCCATGTAAGACCATTTGTACTGATTACCAACAGCATGCCATGTCTTTGAAGCCATTTCCAATTTTCTCACAAGAATTTTATAACAGTATAAAATATACTCAGCTGTACATAATGTGGTTAACTGGTCATTTCACAAGTAAATATGTGCACACAACTTTATTTTCATGCAGTATGTCTATGCATATGATTCTGAACTGTGTATTGGTATTATAAATCCAGTAACAGAAATAGTCAGAATTCTGAAGAACAATGCATAATGTTCACTTTGACAAAACACTTACTCATTAGGGATATATTCTGAATGCATATTACTCCATTCACCCTGAACAGAGTTCATATACCTAGCCCAATGGAAATTAATATAATGCAACAATATCAGTCTGCAGCAGATAACTGTTTCAGAAAGCCACATCGATATGGAGAACAGGTTATTTGTTAACATCTGTGTCAATCACTTTAGTAAAACTTTCAGGGAATCGTACTAGAACACTCTGAAACAAAATGTTCCTAAGATTTCCACTCCACCCATAAGGACTTCAGTGTAGCTCATTGATGAGGGGGACCTAGTGTTTGGTTATGGGTTTTACAGAGCCTTTGGTGTAGTGTGTTTCAGGGGATTGAAACATTCCACATTATGGTGAACCACTTACAGCTGTTATTTGCGATATAACACAAACTCACTATAAATATATTCTGGGTGTGTTTTAGATTTTGAATTCTGAAAACCAGTTATATTCCCAAACTTAATAGAACTTGCAAATATTGCACATTGCCATACATGACAGTGAAATGACTGCACAGGCCTATGTATAAGATTCAATATCTCAGTCTCCCTTCTTATTAAAACTTGTGCATTGGCACTCAGGTACATAATGTATTTAAAATTATCGTACTTCTCTTAAACTTGCATTCACCTTGACTTTAACATTTGTTGAGTCATTGGGCTTTGGCCCATACATGAATTCTGGGTTGTGACATTTTTCCAGTGAGCAAAATAATTCACTTTGTTTTTTTTAGAGTAATTGCTATGTAATGATACCTTAGTGCAATGTATGTTTTAACTCTGTATTGTATTCCACACAATAAAAAAGGAGACATATGCTCACACCTTACTGAAACCAAATATAATGCAACTTGTCAGAGGTGCACATTTTTAGTTATTTAGAAATATTGGTGGTGCCTATCGGTGAAGGTGCAGTTTGAAAAAAAATAATCTGTACATTCTGTTATTATACTTGTACTGAGATGCTATTGGCAAAGGCAATGAGATAACAGCATCTTGAACTCTTAGATGTTAGTTCACAATTCACATTGATATCTTCTATATATTTGAGTATCTGAAATGTTTGAAAACATACTTTGGGGATAAATAAATGGCTTTTTATGCCTGATTTTATAAAATCACTACACATGTATGCTTATTTGTCTTATGTATTTATCACTATAAGAAAAAAGGAAATACACATTTTAAAGTAAATGCAAATATTGGCAGTGCATGAAATGATATTTTATTAGTAAAATAACAATTCTGAAGGCCATACATAAGGTGTGACTTTATTTAATTCACAAATTACCACAAAATACTCAGATTATCCATATAGAATATGCTTCTGATAGGGTGCACCTTTGTGGTCTGCACACCTCTGTTGACCATGTAGAAGTCATATAAGTTGTTAGCATATAGAATCTGTGATGATTTTTTTCATACACACACACACACACACACACACACACACACACACACACACACACACACACACACACACACACACACACACACATTATTTTCCATTAACATGTACACATTCACATTGGACCAGACAAGCAAAACAAATGACCATTTGACATTTTTTTCGACAGATTTTTCCGCACTCACCCAAGAATTACCACTTACTGAGTGGATAGCCACAGGCATGAGCAGACAAACATACCACACACACCAACACACAAATATAAGTAGACACATACACAAACATACACTACCTCTTACAATTCAGGTCAATGCTATTTTAATTGTGATCAGAGGATGAGGAACCGAAAGCAAAACTACAAGTGATCAAAACTTTCTTAGATGATATAAGAATATAAGAATTTCACTTGGTCTTGATAAATGTGCAAAAGTAACTGTGTTTCTCTGCTCATGCCTGTGTGTGTGTGTGTGTGTGTGTGTGTGTGTGTGTGTGTGTGTGTGTGTGTGTGTGTGTGTGTGTGTGTGTGTGTGTGTGTACAGTCATGTGAGGATGTGTGTTTGTGTCTGATCTCATTTGTGTGTGTTTGTAGAACAAGCTAAAAATATGGGATCTGCAGTAATTTTTCACCAAGGCAAATACACTGCAGTTCATAGAGCAAAGTGTAAAAGTGCCTAATTTGCATATGAAATGTGTAAATGGACCTGAATTTATGTGAAATAGTTTCACACTGACATATTAACTTGAAATTACTCCAGTTAGGCTGCAAATTACTTAGGAAACCATAAACTTTTAAAGTAAGACAGATAATAGACCATGTTACAAACTAATATGAAACACTTTAAAGTGGCACAAAATTAGTGAGTTCACTTCAGGAAATGTTTTATTCAGAAGAAAGTCCATAGCTTGTTGGCTTTAGTGAGGAATGCAAAGATGTCATTTGCAAATGGAATACCATGACAGCAGCAGTGGAAATGATTAGTGATCACTGAGAAAATCACTTTCTTTAGTGGCAGGTAGTGATTGTGCAGACACTGTAGAAATGCAGTGATTTAATTGTGAAGTGCTAAAGTGATAAGGATGTATTGTTGGCTGAACAATGTGTCTTTATTTGGTGGTTTCTAAGTTTTTCTGAAGAATGAAAATCAACAGTATTATGAATACAAGTGGCAGAGGCGAGGGAAATAACGGATTTGTTAAACTGATTGCTTTAATGGTTCAAATGTGTTTATGATACTACAGACATTACTACAGTGCAGCTTTACTTCGTTGGATGGAGATTTTGCATGCAGATATGATTCTGGGGTTTGTATCATTTAACTTTTTTAAATGATGATGGCTGGCACACTTTCATCATTGTGTTGTTTGATGATTACATGCAATAGTTTTTTTGTGTATGACTGTGGCATTTTCTTAGGTTCGTACTAGGCTATCTGCCCTAGGGCATTTATAAGCCTAGCTAGAGTGTGTGTGGCTTTCACCACCCCTTAGGATGAGAATACTACGCCCTTTTAGGGTTTAGTTTACTGTGCCTCTGTCTAGTAGTGACACAGAGATGACCCCCGGGGTAAACCTACGATCTCCCATCCACTCGTCGAGCTTTTTATGTGCAGTAATGATGCAGAATAATGAATCAAGGCAGAGAAAGGACAACTTCAGCCATGAGGAAAACTACATTTTCATGACAGCCCATTAGATGTATGGCAAATGTGTCTTTGATAAAAGAGAGCCCAAACAAGACGAGAGAGCAAATACCTGGAGTCAAGTTGTGATGGACTTTAATGCAGTTGGTAGAAGAAACTACACATTAACAAAGTACACAAAGAGGGCCAGTGATATGGTAGGACATGCTAGAGCCAAGACTTGCCAGAATGCAACTGCATATACCAGCACTAGGGAATCCTCCATCAAGGATCTATTTTACGCGATAGAATAACCACTTCAGCAAACCACACATCATCAAGACAAAAGCATCAAAGACTTGAACCAGAACATTAAATATTTGAAATCTGAGTTGGCCAACTTGTAAAAGAACTATGCATTCATTGGGAGAATGGAACATTTACTTTCGTTGTTGACCAGATTACCATGATGTCTGAGATGTTGGCCAACTAATGCAATTTGATGAGAGGTATTTTTTTTAGTTGTATCTTGCCAAGTGATTCTTCACTGTGTTTTACTTTCAGGCTTGTTCATAATTTGTTAAACTATATATATGTGGATCAATAGCTATATAACTTTCATGATGTAAAGTCAAAAGATGATAATCAGAAACTCATTATGCTGATTCCAACCTATCAAAACTAAGAAATAATGCACATATTAGACACAATAAAATAGTATTTCATTGTTTCCACCTGTTCAATAACTTACATTTATATGTGTTGCGACAATTAGTTTCCATTAAGAAAAATTTCTACTCTTCATTCAGTTTTCTATATAAACCTTGGCAGTTACTGCATTGTGCAATGATCCTTAGTTGTAAAATACAATTAAATCTGTTTCTCATGGTCAGTATCCAAATTATACTGATAAATTTGGGTTGTGAAGTTAGTAAGAAATAATGCTCCAAACTAGCTGTATGCTTCAGGCCCCAGGAAAACATTTGGTAAGACCTCCAAGATGAACTTAAATACACAAATGTAAATAAGGGCAATCACATTTAGTTTTATTAACTCAGTCTTCTAATATTTTGCTAATTTGAATTCTAAATTTATATTTACAGAATATGGTTCTCAAATATTTATTTCACAAAGCTTATCATAAATTCACTATTATTATTATTATTACATATTTAAATGTAAAATATTTTTGATATATTTTGTCTGAGCATTTAAATGTGTATTCAATCATTTTTACCAAATTTGGTAAGATTCACTTAAAAAAGGTGTTTTCTTAACATACTTTTCTAAATGATGAAATACTTTGTTACTTATATGTAATCTTCTGAGTTAGGAACATATACACAAATGAATTACACAAACCGGAAAAAAGGTTGTCTTTCTTATATGAGCAATTTCCCCTTTACCTTCATAACACAAAAATATATATGCGCACTCCACAGTCATTGAGGAAGTGTGAAAGTCTTCCAAATAGCTCATACCAGTCCTGTGTAAACATTGTTTTGATCTAACATATTTTGATCAGTTAAGTTTTTCTAATATACCTATTGTCAAGCAAGTACGGGACTGACACTACAATATGCAATTTTTGGTCAGATTATGAATTAGTGTATTATACACATGTTACCGTTTTGATATTTCATGCTTCAAAACATGGTGTATTAGCTATTCAAGTTCATTTCTGTTTTTTTTTTTATGTTTTGAACTTCTGAGACCTGAACTGTTGGATGTTGTAAATTTATAGAGAATAGTTACAATCCTCCCTGATTTTGTATAGCCGTTCAAAGCATAATCTCTAGTTACAACTGTAGATGTTTTATGGGTATTCTGGTAGATATTCAGCTAATTTATAGTAAACAGATTTACTTCAGTACAGATCACAGTAATGTGATGTGATGAGTAAGTAGCTGCCAACAAACAATGATCATAATTCTGCTTACTGTTGTTTTCTTTTCTAATTGTAATCATTAAAGGCCAAAAGGTGATCCACAATTGCTTGTTGGTAGTTGCAGCTTGACAATGCTTCTAACGTTTTTCCAGTGCAGGATTTATATTACTTGGTTGAACTGTATTTTACCCAAATGTGTTCCTGAATAAAATAGAAAATAACCTCTTCAACATTTTGGGTCAAATGAATTGACTTCAGTCACCATTTAATGCTACCTAGAATATATCATACACTGTCTCAGATTGTATTTGTGGAGATTATCAGAGTAGGCTATGACAGCCTCTCTTGAATGCTGTACTAATTGGGATTTTCCTCTGAGAAGCATCATGCTACAAGCTGCTTAGAAAAAAAGGGACTGGGTCCTCTGATATCATAAATGGTAGGCTTGATCAACGGACATCCTCTACCCTGCACTCAAGGTCTTTGTTTTCAGATGCTCTGAATTCTATGACTGGTCCACATATTTATTTCTGTCTGTTGTAAACACAACATGTACATCATTTTCTTTGCTTATATAATAATCTGAATGGTCTTCATTTAAATGAAGAACCTGAATAAGGAGATGTGAGTACACTTTACTACAAAATTATTCTCTCCTCGGCATGCATAGCTGATGCACATTGTTGTGGACTAGCTTAGCAGTCTAAGTTTTGTCATGGCCATGCACTACAGAGAGAGAGCTCATGTCTGATGGGAGAACACTTCTTATTCCCTTAATATAAAATGATAGGTGGTAGTAAAGGAAACCAAAGGTTTGAAAAATTTGATTGAGATATGTACAAAGGTCACAGCTGCTGTTGAATTAATGGGTATTTTCTGTATACTCAGTTAATAAATTTGTAACTCGCTTTGCCAATTAGTAAAGAACCTGTTGCATCAAAGAACATGGATCCCATAAAAATGAATATTATAAACCAACTTACTTTGCTCACTTCGATTTTTTAAATGAAAAAAAAAGCTTATTTGTTACCAAGAGTCAATTAGTTGGTGACTATTTAAGAAAACTGTTTTGTTATTTTTTTCAGAGTACTTAAATAAATGGTACTACTATGAAAATTAAACAAATTAGAAATCGTATATTTCTACTGGGTCTGTTGACCTCAAAGTTGACTGATTTAGAGAAAGGAGTAAAGGGGGTCCACTTACATGGTGATGAGAAGTTACTTGCCAACAACATAAAAATTATCTGAAATATTCTTCAAAGGCCCTTTGATCAAGTAGTTTCAAGTTGCTGATATTCATCAAAACTGTTCTCAACAACATACCTGTATGTGACAAAAATAACTGCAGTGTGTTTTCATATTCAGTGGTGAAGAAATGCTTTGAAGGTTGTCATATCACATGGGAAAGACTTACGTCAGCTGGAAAAGAATGAGAATATCAAATGCAAAACAAAATAATCAGATGACTTTATTCTAGAAAATGTCACAAAGTCATTTTTTCTGTAGTATTGATGTATATGCTTTTGATGACATTCACCAGTACTGTGTACATTTAGATAACTTCTCTATTGAAAACAGAATATGAAAAGTTTTATACAATATGCAGCAAAAAGCTATGTTAAACATTATATTTAATAGACACAATGTATCCTTTTATTAGTACCATTCGAATTTTAATTTTGGCTTAGAAAACATGTTCAAATCTATACTTAGACAACTATGCTGTAATGAAAATGGACTTTTCATATTCTGCCAAGTTTAGTTTCATTCAACTAAAGTGTTTCTGAAATTGTTAGATAGCTAGATAACAGAATTAATTAAATTGTTTAGTAACATGTACAACGTTGTCATAGGTAATAATGCTGCATGCATATAAAAGAGGTTCAAGCTTATTTTATTTTAAAAATGAGGCAACTGTGTCCTCACATATAAAGTAGTACTTGGAATAGTATAATAGATATATAAGCTTTGCTATATTTTTGAATATAGCTTATGCAAGAGCATATAGTTCAGATCAGTTTTCTTTATGTTATTTATATGGTCCACTGCTTAATATGAAAAAATGCAAATCAGGGATGCGTTGCATAAAATAATGTAGTAGCTGAAAAAGAAATGTAAGCATAATACACCGAGTGACACACAAAGCTGTGAATAAAATTTATTTATTGATTGGTACAATGGTTTAACATGAGTTCCTCTTCAAAATGAAATTTGCCTTACTTGTGTGTCAGTATCCTTTATGTACCTGCATGTTTTTTTTGTTTTTTTTTATCTTTGGGGATAAACATGTTTATTTTTGTCAGCTAGTTAATACTTTTGTTATAGTTTTAATTCATCATATAAATTGCACAGCAGGGATATTTTTCATGGTCCCACAGAATGTGTGCTTTTGCAACAAACAATCTTAGTATAATCCCAGAATGACAGAAAAAAATCTTAGAATGTCAATGATAACATTACATATTAAAGTGCACGTTTTGAATTTTTGCAGAGAATACTGATGTTATTAACTATTTTGACTCTTGCTAATCATTTTCACATTAGAGAAAAACTGCTAATTGTTCAGGGATTTGGTTAGCCAAAAACAGTAATAAAGCATTTTTGCTGAGCTTAAGATTTCAATTGTCAGATGAATTAGTGAGAATGAGTACATTAATCAGTCATATTTCAAAACAAATGATGACAGATAAGCATATTTTAGCATATTTATTTTGAGCGGGAACAATCCTTAATGGAATACAAAAGTATCCATTCACTTGCAGTGCATGGTTTGTTATAACTTCATTACATCTATAATAAGTCAACTTTTGACATGTAGGTGGTATTTATTCTAATGTCCCATCCAAGGAAGACCCTAATTAACCCATCAACATTGCGTAGAACTACCCATGTACACAAGGATGTATTTACACTTAATAGAGGCTTGATGTATCAAGGTTGTAATCACTGCATAAATTCTGAGGGAAAATTATGGAAAAAATTCCTAAAACAAGATTTGAACTTTCTCTGAAAGTAGCCAGGCAAGATATGTTTATGGATGCTGCAGCAGACCCGTTGTGACCTGGACCAAACACTGCTAGTGGAATGGCTATACACAAAATGTGCTTACACAAGAGTCCATCAGTGGCACAGATCATATGGAACAAGATAAAGAATGTGTATCTTCAGGATAAGTGAAAAAGATCATACACTGTTTATAAGCACTAAAAACTACAGACAACATTGAAAAACTTGTAAGAGGAACAGAGGTCACCATGGAATTAGGATGGCTGTTGCAGCTACATACCAAAAATGTATGTACTCCCATGCTGAGAAATGAGTCCTAGATAGCAAAATCTAACCAGTGGGGCACCCAGTTCAAAACTTAATAGCCAGCAGCATACTCAGTGTGGTGAATGTACATCTACTGACATTGCATAGTAAGCAGAGCACAGACGCTAAATGAACAAAGCAGCTGTATCTACAACTGTGCCAAGAAGAGAAATGATCTGAAGTGGCAAAGAATATGTACACTGTACTAGATGTTAAATGGCTACAAGGAAACACCAAGACATTTACACATGAAAACATACTTATTTTCAGACATGACACCAGCCACTAATATGTACCACTGCCATGTAAAATGTTACAGACAACCAGAAATAAAGTTGCATCACTGAACCTGGGCACCAGTACATGTCTCGTGACAAACATGATATAGTGCCATAGAAAAAATCATCACAACAGAATGTTGTAGCTAAAAAGAAACAGTATTAGCAGCAAAGAATTATGCAGGACAATGACAGGCAATGATGTCCAGAACAGTATAGAGAACAGAAAAGAAGGATATCAAGAGCCATGTATTCAGAAACACTGAAGTCCAGGAACTGCACCGACAGGTAAATGAAAGAAGTATCATGATAAGAGATGTGAGCTTATACAGCAGAGTCAAACAGTGTCAGCTCAGCATGTTTTCTGTCCACAGTGCAGGTGAACTAATACAAAAGGTGGCATTGTAGCCATCAGTCAGGATGATGCAATGGTACACACAGTGACATGGCTAATAAAACAAGTTTGTTCACTGTTGTTAGGCCTCATATTCCAAAAACAAAATGTGGCAAGATCAATAAATAAGTCAAAATAAATATGGATATGCACGGACTGCACCAGGAATGCAAAGACTAATAGACGTAATTGCCATGGTTAACATAATGTGGCTTAGACATGTGAATGTCTGCAGTTCCTGACAGAACACATTCATTTAAATACTTACTATTTGGTAATCAAGCTGGTGGGCTTGTCTGTTTACTCTTTGCAGCCATGGCCCTCATACAAAAATGGAACATGGCTTAAATAGCTGTCTGTATCTTTGGTGTCTCAAAATTTTCTGCCGATTTCCTCCTATCCTTCAATTTCAGCTTTCTCTACATGATAAAATCCTACTCACTTCCTATAGTCACGCAGAGTACTCCAGCCTCTTCTAATCTTTTCAACCATCCTTAATTCTTTTCCTCTTCTCCTCATCTCTCCTTATCATAGTGTCTATCTTTACATTACATCCTTTCACAAAAGTCTTCCACACCATGTTGTATGTTATAGCACTAATCCTACCCCAACTATTACTTCAAGCCTATTTAACTTCCTTTCCTCTTACATCGACACATCACATATCTACTGTCATTCTTCCAACTATGACATATTTTCAAATAGCTCACTTCAGCATCTCATCTCCATAGATGCCTTCCAAAATACAACTAGTCTCTTCTCTATTACCTATACCCATGGTTAGAAATGTAAACTGCACCTTCATAAGCATATTCATCTGGAGCTAGGCCAAAAAACAGAACAAAAATAAAATGGCTTATTCTCCATTATCACACTTCACTGCACCTAAAATTAATCGGAGTTATACACCCTAACCCAGACCTTATACACCACCAATATTCACAAACAACATTTCCCCTGATGCAAATACCGCAACTTCTTCTCCTCAGACATCCTCCTCTCTACACTTCTATTATATTAACATAAGAAGTATCTGCAACAAAACAACCACATTCCACGAATGGTTAGCTATGCACTCCCCAGATATAGCTGTACTTACAGAAAATTGCTAAAACCAGAAAAAAGACAATTAAATCCTTGCCCCAGGCTATAATATTTTAAGAGCAGACAGAACACACAATAAGCAGGAGGAATTGCTACTGTTTATAAAAAAATAATCTGAAGCTAGCTCTCTCTACGTGCAAACCTCCACATTTCAGTAATGCTGAAATCCTCATTACTTCCCAACAAATAAATGCTCACAAGTCCATAAACATAACAGTATTCATATCCCACCAGCCAAATACATCAACATAGCAGAAGAGTTCTTCAAATGGACAACATCGAATCTCATACAAAAATAATAATTCTTGGAGATTTTTTTTTTCAATAATAAATCTTTATTATTTTACCTAATGTTCATACAATATTACAGAAAATAAAGAAGGACAAATAATAACTAAATAACACTTCTAACAACAATACTACAAAATATGTAAACTATTTACATGAATGTTTCCATCAGTTAAACAAAGTAAAAAAAAAAAAAGGAAAAAAAAGACATCTAACAAAGAGTATTTAAAGATCTACTATTATTATGATTGATTATTAATACTAACTTCAGATTAAGTATGTACGTCCAGGGGTTAAGTTGATTTTGGAATACTAAGCCAACACAATGTTGAAAATTTGCTCCCATATTTTCGGATTGTTTATACCTTTTCTATGATCCTTTATTAATAATTTATGCGCTAAAATATGTTTCATCGCTAAACTTTTAAAGTTTTCCCATGAGGTTTGGGATGGATTCAACCAATTTGTGGCTATACAAAGTTTCATTAACAAGAAAATGTTTATAAGTATAATCATTTGGGATCTATCCAAGTTATTCGGAGGGATATGTGAAGTCATAAATTCCCAAGAAAGTGTAGATTGTTGATAACCCATCTTTTGTAGTTGAATTTTTAAAGAGTTCCAAAGTTTATATATACATTTACAGCTCCAGAACATGTGCAAGAGGTCAGCTGTTTGATCTTTACAATATGGACAAATAGGCGAGTTTTTAGAGTTAAATTTATGCAGGCTGAGTTGTGTGTAGTAAACATTATTAAGTATCATCAGTTGGGTAAATAATAACTTTTGATGAGAGATTGATTTTATTGTTAAATTAATTGCTTTTAGTATTTTATTTTCTCTTAACAATGATATTTTCTCTTTCCAGTATTTTGACAAGAGTATTTGACTTTGATATTTCAAGTCTTTTACCAATTTATTTGTAGACGTTATAAATTTCTTATCCTGTATAAGAGTTTGCCATAAATTAGAACAATTGGTTAAATCTTCCTCATTAATTCTGAAATCTCTAAAGTAGGTTATGGAGAGATCCTTTAGCTGTCTCAATATGATAAGGTAAGATTTAAGGAGGTTCATCTCTTTTAATATATCATGTGTTGAAGAGTTTAGATATGGGTACATATCAAGTAAAGTTAGATCCACTATAAGCGGAATTTTTTTAAGGTCTATTAATTGATTATTGATTTTCAAGTTCGGATTCTTATGAAAGGGTTGAAAAGTCATCATATGCTGTAAGAGATTTAATGATTGAAAGAAATTTTGTATCATTACTATATATAGTCTAATGTGCTCCATTAGAGTATAAGAAATAATTATTGGAGATTTAAACATCAGTTGTACCTCAGTCTCCTCAAATAGCCCTGCTGACTCTATAAACCTATATGAATTTACTTAACTGATAACCAACCCCACCCATTTCTCTTCCAGAAAAGTACAGTGACAGTTCTTGACTGGAATTTAACTTCTGCACCAGATAAATTTGCTTTCTTTGGTACTCTGCCAGACTCACTAAGTGACCACCTTATCATATTGTCCATAAGACAGCAAGTCAGTCTGTACAAACAACAGCATATACAATCAGTTCATGGTCTATCCCACTGCAGCAGAAACACTTTTATCTTAACCCTACAACTAATCAATTGGAATAATCTCAAGCATCTTCCTTTTGCTAATGCAGTATTTGAGTTCAATAATATATTATCAAATAAATATACTGCATGAACTTGCTTGACTGAGGATTAAAAGAGTCAAAGCCAACAATGCTCCCTGGCCATCTAAAAATACAAAACAATGAAGCAGAGGGATGAAACCTGGAAATCCTGGTACATAAATAAGATTGAAAATAAGTTTCAAACCTAAACACAACTCAGAAACCATAATAAATACTGTATAAGAATTGACAAAAAAACTACTAGTCAATTTAACCCATAGCAAGCCAAAAACATGTCCAATGAAGACATCAAGACGGTAAACATGTTTTTAACGGAAGTTATGCCCAACTATATCCCCAGTCTAGGGAGCTTAAACTCTCAGCACCCTTTCCTTATGTATGCTGACTTCACTGTCACACAACTATGGGGAAGACTGCAAGTCTGCCAAATATGCAGCTTGCAGATTCATCTTGAACAACTGTCCTGAAATTCAACACATAATTGTTTCAATAAAGTGGCATTTTGATGTCTATGGTTGAAAAAAGATGTCAGTGTTAATGCATTAACAGGTAAAGTGATCACCTTTGATATGGGTGAGGCAGAGAGCTGTGGGTTTTATGCACACAGCAGGTGTTTGGTTTCATTTCACATGGCAGCTTGTGTAGAGAATTAAGGCTATCAGCTATTGGCAAACTATCATGAAAAGGGTGTGTGTCATGCTTGCTGTCAGCACATTTGAGCTCAGTGGTCTGTGTTTGCCCTTAGCTAAGCACAGCTAAGGAAGGGGGTGTGGCTGAGGCTGTATTGTCTTATTCCATGAAATGCAGAGCGTGCTCGTGCCCAGGAAGGGCCAGTTCTGATTAAACCTGTTTACTTTTGCTAAACAGGTGTGTGCGGTGTGCATTGGGCCTAAAATAAACAAACAAAAAAGACAAAAATAACAGAAATAGCAGAACTGTTTACAATTGAGCACCAGGTATGCGTGGCGCACATTGGGGCTTAAACAGGGAGGAAATGGGAAGGGGAAACAGCAGAAGGAAGTCAATCAAGGAGAACTAGCATAGCTGGTGGAGTGTATCAGAATCAGCCACTTACACAGGCAGCAGACCTGCAGACTACTATAAACTATGCTAACACCTTTCAGTCTGTTTTTAGCCAGAAACTCTACACCACTGGTGTACACATTTGGGGGAATTTTAAACTGACAAATCTAAAAAAATCATGTTAGGGGCTGCTGTTGTTCTGATCTATCAGTATGTGCTAGAGACTGAGAGTGGTGAGGTGGATAATGCTGACAACTAAATCAGACCGAGGAGGAGGAGGAGAGGAGTGTTCAGACCCAGGGTAACTTACCAGGGGCTACATGAGCTGAAGATTGTAGAGTGCTGTAGGGTGGACAAGGACATACTCCAGTAACTTGTTGAGCTGTGGCAGCCCCACCTCAGACCCAGAACCAACAGAGGGGAGCCCATCCCAGTGGAAATCAAGGTATGTGTAGCCTTAAGAATACTAGCTATAGGTACTTTCCAAAGACCAACTGGGGATATCATGGAGGTCTCACATGCATCTGCATCCAGGATACTCCACCAGTTCCTGCATGCCATATGACCACATGCCGCTGAGCACATTCACTTCCTCAGCACCCATGAGGAGAGGACCAGCAATATGCAACTCTTCCACCATGTAGCAGAATGCCCAGAGGTACTGGGTGCCATACACTGCATGCACATCCGCATCACAGCACCACCCGGTGACCAGGGTAGGGTCTACCTAAACCGCAAGGGGTTCCACTCCATCAACTGCCAGATCATGTGAGATGCCCAGGGCATTATCATGAATGTGTGTGCTGGCAGCCCTCGAAGCTATCATGACTCCCACATCTGGCATTCATCACAACTGTACCAGTCATTTGTCAGTGGTGACATCCCATGAGGCCATCTGGTGGGGGATGCTGGCTACGCACTGGAGCCATGGATGATAACACCCATCAGAAATGTCCACACACCCACACAAGAACACCATTATGAGGCACACGCACAAACCAGGATCATTATAGAGCATGTGTTTGAGATGCTCAAGTCACAGTTCTGCTGCTTTTACATATCTGGAGGAGCCTTGCAGTATTCTCCAGCCACATGTGCACACATGTTCATAGTATGTGCCATGCTACACAATATGATCTTGCGGAAACAGCTGCAGCAGGAACAAAAATGGGGAAGGGCCACACAGCTCCCCACCATTGCCAAGGTCTCCATAGGCACAGAGGGACTCAGAGGAGGAACATCCTGAGCCTGCCCATGTAGGCAGATGGAGGCTTGTCCAGTATGCCCTGGCCTTGGCAAATAGGCAATGCATAGCACATACAATGACACTGTAGGGACCCAGGGACTGCTCTTAATCTCTCTCTCTCTCTCTCTCTCTCTCTCTCTGACTAGCACACACAGTAAAATCGATGCCAAACATCACACCACCTATACCTTACCATGTATAGGCAATGTACTGCATGCATCTGACATAGTCAGCCCTCAAGCACCATCCTCATAACAGCCTCAGGCACAAGGTAAGTCAGTCTCCTTAACAAAATAAATGAATGGAATGGAATGTTCTAATAGCATATCTGTGGTATTGAGCAAGCATGCAAAGGAATGCAGTGGCTTATTGGGATAGCAGCAGACAACTGACAGCTCTGTGGGACAGCAGGAAGTGTATCCCCAGTACTGGTCTACCCACACCATGCAGTACTACCCTAGCTGACAAACACCACTGCAGTATATGTGCTGAGCCAAATAACTGGGGGGATCATCGGTCACATGCATGGATGTCAAAGTGGGGGTCCCATACCCACCCTCAGCCTCACCCAGCAGATCAGCTGTAGAAAATCTTACAGAAATGTCTGGCAAAGGCCCCCACATAGCAACATCCATGAAATCTCCACCTACAGACTTTTACACAGTGATATCAAAGCAGGTCTGGCAGTGGCAGTATGGCTTTGAAAGGTAAGAAGTCTGAAACTACAAATGTTTATGCCAGAACAATCTGACCTGTGGTCGATACTGTTATGCCTATAGTCTCAAAGATAAGGCACATGACTATGCTAAATGGGACCAGAATGTTAAGCAAATATCAGCACAGTCTCTGCAAATGTGTATTATGTACAGATGTGTCCCCCCCTAGTCGCATAGAAATGCAGTAACATGTCCCCAGCCATAAGCAGTGTCCAGCCGTCAACTAGAGTGATGGCTCAACACAAGCAGAAAGCAATTGTCAGTAACACCTGCAGTCAACTTACTGGTTCCATCCCATGGTTGTCTACTGCCAGCAGCCTGGAAACATATGGTCATCAGAATGCACTACATTGCTACAGATGGCCTGCATCTGTCACACCTGGCCTACATGCCTCTGGAAAATGCCTATGCCTCATACACAGTGCCCTGTTAGGTAGTGTCATGGGGTCCATAACACCAAAACAACTCAGTCTACAAAATGCAAAGAAAGGCCATGCTCCTAATTGCTAGGAGAAAACCTGCCACTGTCAGAGAGCCAGAAATCTGGACAAAGCCATGGATAATGGGGTGAAAAGGTCCAAAGAGAAGGACACCTTTGAAATACTGCACTAATAATGTTATAAAGTTGATGGAATGATTGTAGTAGCATGGAATGTCTGATGGGTACGAAGTCTGAAACTGCAATGTCAACTGTCAGTAATATCTGACATCAACCCTGAGTGACTTGCAAAACACTTTTCCTTGAAAACCAAACTTGTTTGTGTAACCAACAAGATATATGACTCATGGATGTGGACATTCTATGATACTCTGTATAGTCGATAGCCAGGGCTAGGAGTCTAAACATGGGAATGCACTCATTGCAGGCAGTCCTAACCCTGGAAGATGGTGACATGTCTGCAACCACAGACCTCTGGCCCGCAGCCATGGGGAGTAACACGCCCTTCCCTGATCACTCATCCTATGCAACATCCTGACCCTAAACTGTGGCCATCCAAGCAAAATGAGGTGGGCCATACATATATGACAGACAAACGCACACCTCCAGGCTGATCAAACAATCTGACACACATAAGACCCCAAAGTGCAGTCAACCATTGAAAAGACCCCTATGCAAAGTACTGGTAGGTATAGGCAAATATATCAGACCCAGGACACCCCCCACACATATCTTATTCCCTACAAATCTATCCAGAGTCTGCCTGTCACCCTAATCCTGTCTGATTTGTATTACCCAACTGTGGACTGGAAATCAGACCAGGCCAGAACAGAAATGCACAGAGATTCCACCATTGTAATATATCACCAAGGTGCTGGACCAGTTCCACAGCACCAGCAGTCAATTGCTTGTAGACACACCTCTCAACAGACTGGATTGTGCAAGAATGTGTAGCATTTGGCCCATAATCCTGATGTGTGCATCATCCATCCTGTATTCCTCTGGTAAATCACTGTGATGATCTGAGAAGGTATGTCACGAGGTACTGAAACAATACATGACAGTGCCAAATGGCATATATGTCAGATGTCTGCTAAAACAAGCCCTATAACCCTAGCAACCCATACATTACTGAGAGAAATAGTCACAATCACTGTATGGCCCAATATCTCTCCATTTTGATAGGCTATCTCCAGATATCCTGACCAACCGGTTGAGAGGTATGGCTGTAGCACCAAGCAAACTAGATTGGAGTACAACAATCCCTGGAATGGAGCCCCACATGTACTATAGGTCACACTCGACATGCTCATACACTTAGCAAAATGTCAGTAGGATCTAGGAATGAACAGGCCTCTCTACCCAGTGCACTTTCCATTGCCCTACTTTAGCAGTCCTGAATGTGTATGTCACCATAGAAGTCATTTTCATCATGCTTCGGCCCTATAAGCTATGTGGCACGTGCAAGAACTGTGTAACACTATAGTACAGGTAACTAGTTAGGTAGGAGTTCTAATCTCAGTTCTGGAAAATGTAAAAGTGTGTGTGTTTACAAGGTAAAGCTTTTGGGTCCATTCCAACCCAGTACACTTCCCCTTCCCCTACTTTAGCAGTCCTGCAGATATCAGTCACCTTAGAAGTGCTTTCGTCAAGCCTCAGCCCCATAAGCTCTGTGGCGTGTGCGATAACTGCATAACACTATAGTACAGATAGCTAGTTAGGTAGGAGTTTTAATCAGTCCTGGCAAACGTAAAAGTGTGTATGTCTGTGTTTACAAGGTAAAGCTTTCGGGTCCATTTCAACCCAGTACACTTTTCCTTCCCCTACTTTTGCAGTCCTGCAGATATCAGTCACCTTAGAAGTGCCTTTCATCAAACCTCAGCCCCATAAGCTCTGTGGCGCATGCGATAACTGTGTAAAACTTTAGTACAAATAACTAGTAAGGTAGGAGTTTTAATCTCAGTCCTGTCAAATGTAAAAGTGTCTGTGTGTGTTTACAAGTAAAAGCTTTTGGGTCCATTCAAAACCGGTACACTTCCCCTTTCCTTACTTTAGCAGTCCTGCAGATATCAGTCACCATAGAAGTGCCTTTCATCAGGCTTTAGCCCCATAAGCTCTGTGGCACATGCAATAAGTGTGTAATACTATAATACAAACAACTAGTTAGGTAGGAGATCTAATCCTAGTTCTGGTAAATGTGTGTGTGTGTGTGTGTGTGTGTGTGTGTGTGTGTGTGTGTGTGTGTGTGTGTGTGTGTGTTTGTGAATAGTATCCTTTCTGTGGGGTGGTTGTTGTGTTTGTGTGAGAAACATATCATGGGGGTGGGTTTTGCTACTTTTTGCTATTGCCCACCCAGTACATGTCCCAGTTTCCACATTAAAAGGCCCGCAGTTGTCATCCACTGTACAGGGACCTGTAGACACTATGCAGCCCTATAAGTACTGTGCCATGTGCAATAACTATGTGACAGTATGGAACAGATAACAAGATAGGCTGCCCATCTAATCCTTGGATAGAACTCCGCACTCAGGAATCATACACAAAAACAGTCAGGTAGGCAGCCACACCTACAACAGTAGGTGGCCTGCAAACCGGCTCAAAGATAGAACCCATAGTGTGAAAGCAGCGGACTCCATATCAGACTGCTGAACAGTCACAAGTGGAGTCCCACAAGTTGTCGTCCTGGGTTCCCTCATGTTTGGGATTCACACCTCTGAGGACCAGCTCAATTTAGAGGCACACTGGCTGACAATATTTGCAGATGACTATAAGGTGGGTGGTATTATTACCCCCCCCATGTAAGGTTGGCATCCTTCACAAAGGCATCTCTGAGTCTATGACTGTTGTCAAAACCCTGGACATAAGCTCAATGCCAGATGATGTGCTGCCATCCCCTTTGGGTATGACATGGTCCCCACAAAGTAATACATTGATGGTAGCCCACTGAACACTGATGGTATAATGGAACTGGGAGCACAGGTTGACAGTGAGCTCTATGGTGACCACCACAGTGCCACTGTCTTCCGAATGTCCTTCCATGTGTCACTTCTCCTGATTCATGGTGTTGAGTCTGGGAAGTAAAAGGACAGTGCTTCCCTGTACACACCCCTCAGTAGGCCAATTCATGTGTACTATGGCCCATTTGCCATGTACCCAACTGGACAACAGCAGCAAGAGAGGCTGCAAATGTACCTCGCAAAGAGGATTTTAGATACTATACACTTGCCTCATATGGACAGATTCCAAGGAATCTCTGTCTCATATTGTCTACTTAGGTGCAATCTCTGCCTGACATACAGAGCCATGTCTGACCCAACCCTGTCAAGAATGCTACATCCGAGGACATCAATTTCTCCCCACAACATGCCCAAGATACTTCAACCCCATCCTCACAATCACCAGGACATGCTGGAGGGACAGGTTCACAGCCCAGAGACTGCCACTCCATGGAACAGGTGCCACATACATGTCAAGCTGAGCACATCACTGGCCCTCTTCAAGAGAAATCAAGAGGAGAGGATCGGGAATAGGATACCCACCCTGGGGATCACTCCAGTGACTATACTCAGTAGATACACTGGGGAGTATCGTCAGGTGACATGATGCCAGTGTATTCTCATGGGATACCTTTGTATAGCCTCCATGGCCATTTGCCACATACACACCTATGACTCTTGGAAACCATGGATCTCAGTACTGTCAAATGTGTGTGTGTGCATTTGTGTGTCTGAAAGTGTTTGTGAGTGTGCAAACATGTGGGTGAAAGTAGTTGGTGGCCCATCTCACCCAGTGCAACTACCACTGCCATACCTTACAAGTGCTATAGATGTTATCCACTATATAGTTACCTTGAGACACTCCACAACCTATAAGCTCTGTGGTGTGTGTGGTAACTGTATAACACTATACTAATAACCACATAGCTAGGGGCTCTGAGTCCTGACAAATGTGTGTGTGTATTATTTTGTGTAAGTGTGTATATGTGTAGGTTACAGTATTGTGTGGCCTCTCTCACCCAGTGCATCCCCATTGTCATAATTTGCAAAGCCTGTTGATGTCCCTTGCCTTAGAAGTACCTTTGGACAAGTAGCACCCCATAACCTCCGTGGTGCATGCGATAAATGTGTAACAGTGAAGTAACAATAAATAAATAGGTAGGGCTTCTACTCCCAGTCCTGGCAAATGTGTGTGAGAGAGAGTATATTGTGTTTGTGTGCTAATGACTTCCATTGGATGAGCATGGATTCATATTTTATGCCGTGGTACACACAGTTCTCATTCCTAAGTCTACTGTATGAGGTCCACTGTTCACATCAACCGTAGTGGTATCTGTAGACACTCTTCAGCCTTCTAAGCCATGTGCAATAGCATGGAATAGTATGGTACGAATAACAAGATAGGTTGGTCTGCTAATGTAAGTACTGGCAAGTGTGTGTGCATGTGTGTGTGTGTGTGTGTGTGTGTGTGCATGCCTTGGTGTGTATAGCAGTGGTTGTAAATAGGTTCATAGGTAGATACTAGGCTATCTGCCCTAGGGCATTTATAAGCCTAGCCAGAGTGTATTTGGCTTCCGCCTCCCTATTAGATTAGCCTACTGTGCCTCTTTAAAGTAGGTCACAGAAGGTACCCTTTTAAGATTAGTTTACTGTGCCTCTGTCTAGCAGGGACACAGAAGAGATCCCAGGGGTGAATTTGCGATCTCCCATCCATGCATCCAGATTTCGCTTGAAGAGGGTCAGCGAGGGGCTATGTCTATAGGTTCATAGGTAGATACTAGGCTATCTGCCCTAGGGCATTTATAAGCCTAGCCAGAGTGTATTTGGCTTCCGCCTCCCTATTAGATTAGTTGTGAGTGTGTAGACTTGTATGCGACACTATTACGAATACTCACACACCCAGTACAGCCACTACTGCCATACCCCACAAGGCCACGTGATGTTATTCACCTTACAGGTACCTTGTAACACTCATCACACTAATAGTCCTGTGCCACCTGCAATAACCACATAATAGTTTGGTACCACAACTTGATGTTTAGGGGTTCCAAACACAACACTGGCAACTGTGATCCTGTGTGTGCATGTGTGTGTGTGTGTGTGTGTGTGTGTGTGTGTGTGTGTGTGTGTGTGTGTGTGTGTGTGTGCGTGTGTGAACAGTATTCACTGTATGTTTGGTCAACACAATATCCTCTGGGGTTGAGGGCATTAGCAATCTGAGGTGTGTTCCACTCACCCCACTTACCATTGTCCACTATACTACAGCTGATGTCAACCACCATAGAGTGAGATACAACCCTTCATCCCTATAATCTGAGAGAACTGCTATGCAGACCTGGGAAATGTGTGCAGATACAGCTGTACCCCGACAATGATGTGGTTGATATGTTACTACATTGCCATACCCTTTGTTGGTAATGTCTACTAGGCCACATCCTGCTGACACACAAATAACTGGAACACAAACAGAATAGAGCATGTGAGAACACATTCACTTAGTGTTACTAACACCAGTAATGCATCATGGCTGAAAAGGTACACACACACTCTGATGTGTACCCATTACAAATGCCAGATGACAGCACCTTACACAGCATTAAATAGCTACTCTGTACTAAAGTCACCCTGTGCATCAGACCCATATAAGCATGTCCCTGCATTGATGGTATGGATGGCATGGATGTGGCACAGGTATCATTTGCACAGGGTGTTGTGTGGGTTTGCCAGAAGCATAGGCTGGGCCACCCAGTTGACATTATGTGTGTGGGTTTGGGGGGTGTTCATTAAATGGGCAGTGCAGGGGTGGTGTGTGTGTGTCTGTGTAGGGAGGTGACTTTTCTGATGGTGATGTATGTGTGTTTGTATGCACACAGTCATGCCATGTGGGTGCCCTACACAGGGGTATTTTGGACAGCTGTGGACCGTACATGGCAGGGAGTACAGTTCACCATCTCTGACCATGGACACTGGAACTGGGCCTGTTGAGGGTATCACTGGCACCACCAGAGCCAAGTCCAGATGCAGTACTACCCCTCGCAGGTGACTGCTGCCTGCTGGATCTGCATCCAGGTTGGGACAGGATCACTTGCCCATGGCCTGCTGTGTCATGACATGGACAGCACATCACCTTCAGTAGTGCTGGTGGTACTGCCAGCATGGGAATGTGATGGTGCATGGCCACGTAGACCCTCAACTGATTGTGTTGCTGCCCTACAGGCACATGGCAGCTGGCCAGTGTCTACCAAATGCTCAGGCACATATATTCCACCGTCGATGAGTGCAAAATCTCCCCCCACCATCTATCCATGACCCCAGTATGTTCACAGATGGCTGCAGTGAGTTCATATTGCCACGAACACCAGGAACATGCTGATCCATGACCCTGCATGCATGTCTTGCCTGTGGCTCCATGACAGCCTGAAACATGCATCTGGTGACTGCTGCCATGGCACTTGCAACAGGGTAATGACAGGCTGCAATCCTCCTCTGAGCACCCCTGCCCATCTGCCTGTGTGGGACCTCACCAGCACTTTGGCTATGGCTAGTGCCTGCACCCTCACTTGCTGTAGTCACCACAGTAGCCTGTTTCATGCCACCACCTGGCAACTGTCAATAATCTGTGGCCACTGGTAAAGAGGTATGTGTGGCCATTGTGACTGTGTGCGGGGATGGGTTTGACAGTAGTGGGATGCCAACCGATGGCACAGTATCAGCCCATGACAACCCCACCTGTGCCTCAATATGAGTATCATCATGATCAGATTCTGAAGAGACACTGACATCAGTATCAGAGCGGGTGGAACTGCAGCCACCATGTCCACCTGTGAGGGAAAAACAACATATGTAAATCACTACTGGCACTGTAAGGTTTGCTGGTACACAACACACAGACACGCACAGACAGGTGAGGTGCCTCAAAGGCATTACACAGACTTCACATTAGCTGACTGGGGGCATTCACGACACACAGTCGGACAATAACATATACACTCTGGACAGATCCTCAGCATCATGCAGTGCAGCCCTTTCCAATTACCATTACTACTAATATACACCTCTGGGATATGTGAGTGGTGATAGGTGATGGCCCTTCTCCTAGCACACACTGCACCCATGTAAATTATTGTTGTTCACCTGTATAGCACTGTGGCAACCCCTACATAACATACCCCCCAACTATACAGGGTTTTTGCTGAATGTCTACATGTGTGGCTCATATGCTTGGTCTGATCCTCACAACTCCTGTGTTTGTCTGATACATTACTGTGTTGGCCTGTGGATTGGTGCCACTAAGTAATGTCCTAATTGGAGGTGCAGACTGCATAACCTGCAGTACATGTATTTTAAAACAAAGCCGGTTACTTAAACAACTTCCCAAGCTTACAGTGAATATAGTAAGTCTACACACACCTGTTAACATGCCAGGTTTTCCTGATATATCACATGAGACCTCAGACATCAGGTCATAACATTGCCATCATTTCATATGACATATGACCTGTGCAATCCAAATGAAGAACATACACATCAGTTGCAGGTAACATCTGGTAACTGAAATTGGTACAATAGGCTGGTTGCATGAGTGTCCACACCCTTAAAGTAATACTCTGTTAAAGCAACCTCTGATTTAATCACATCACGCAGTCCTCTTGGGGAGGTGTCTATCAGCATGGCACATCTTGACTTGCTAATGTTTGCACACTCTCCCTTGCAAAACACCTCCAACTATGTCAGATTGCAAAGTGCACTGCCCTCTTCAGGTCACCCAGCATATACCCTATTGGACGTAGGTGTGGGCTCTGACTCGGCCAGTGCAGAACGTTGCATGTGTTCTGGTGAAGCCATCCTTTTGTTGATATGGATGTATGCTTTGAGCCATTGTGTGGAAAGGTGGAATTCTTCACAATCCACAGCTGTCTGGCAGACACCAGAACATTTTTGAACCACAAGGGATCAGTGTTTGGAACTGTTCATAATCCCCTCTAACTTGGCTAAAGCCCCAGTTCAGCTTGTGAACAGCAACCCCAAAGCAGGACACTGCCATCCCCATGCTTCACTGTGGGGGTGGTGTTGTTGTGGTGATGTGCAGTGGTGATATTGTGCCAATCACACCTGTCAGAATTGTGGCGATTGAGTACAACTGTGGTCCCATATTACCATAACACATTTTTCCACTTGCTTTTTCGAGACCCGATGTATTGTCACACTTTCACCAGGCCTAGATATTGTTTGGTGTGAGGAACTTCTGCCATCTTCCAAACCTACCCTATAGGTAGTTCATATGGAGACCATGGAAGGTTGTTGTGACATGTAGTGCACACCCAGTACTTGCTGAGATTCCTGCTACTCCTTCACTGTTGCTGTAGGGCTCCTGGCAGCCTCCCTGGCCAGTTTTGGTCTTGTATTCTCATAGACTTTGGTGGGATGTCCACTCCTTCACAATGTCACTGTAGATCCATATTTTCACCACCTTTTGATGACTGTCTGCACTGTGTTCCATGGTATGTACAATGGTGTGGAAATGTTTGGGTACCCTTCTCCAGGCTGATACATCTCAAACATGTGGTCCCTTAGCAGCTTCGTCAGCTCTACGTGAACCATGGCTGTTGCTGTAGCAGGCAACTGGGTACATGTTAGGATAATCCTGGTAGGACAACTGACCGTTAGTTGCTGTTAATCAAAGAATCTCTGTAATTGATGGTTGTTGAGTACCCAATAAGATGTACTGCTGTAGTTAAAGATGTACTGCTGTAGTTATATTGAAAATTGCCTCAACACAGTACTAGCTTCATCCTTTGCACACGTATTCATCTAGGTTATTGTACTATTGTTATGTGTCATCACTGCTCCCCTAACAGATTTGTTTGCTTTACAATTGAATTGTACAGGTCATAGGTCACATGAAAGGTTGGCAGTACTCTGAACTTGTCTATTGTGCTCTCATTTTAGTATATCACACATACCTGGGATTCTAACAGGTGTGTACACCATTTATATGCACTGTATACCACTAATTTCTACAATATGACCCTAGTTTTGGACCTTTGTCCCCCCATTTTGTCGGTCTTTGTTCAGGTGTCCGGCAATGACAGGTTGTATGTCATTGTATGCTACAGATATGTGACATCTCCTGAAAATAGGCCCCTGTCATGACCACTATGATGCAATGCAGTAAACACCACCACAGGTGAACATGCAGATATTGCTAAATGGCCGAGTGTAACAGTTGTGTGCATGGTCACATGCATTAACTTTAGCATGCCTGAGGTACTAGTGAGCCACAACAGGGAAACCCCATACCTACTGGGTTCAGGCTGCTGTCCCATGTGCAGACCAGAGGGACCTATGTAGTTGTGACGGAGAGGTGTTGTCAGCAGATTCACATTAGGCATTGGTACAAGATGAACGGTACGTTTCTGCACAGGTACAGTACAAATATGATAATACACAACTTTCCTTCACCATAGATGTGCATGTGTGTACATTACTACACCCCACACAGTAATCTATTTTGCACTGACATATGCATTTAGAGATTCTGTAGAAGACAGTTTAAATGCTACCTCATTACATTGATGTGCACTTTGTCCTTACCTGGATGCTCCTCGCCTGTTGCCTGGGTGCCACCCACCTACACAACTGCTGTTTCCCACCTTTGAGTCTGCATGGGTGCTACCCCAAGATTGGCAAGGTGCTCCTCTGTCACTGTAAGTGGCGCCTGTGCAGCTGGCCCACCATTGGTAGCAGTACAGTCCCTGCAGCAGTCCTTTGCCAGGCATGACGTATCAGGTCAGTTGCTCTATGCCTGACGTGAATGTATGTGCATCCATGGTGGCCCAACACATTCAATCTGTGGACCATCTCATCTGACAGGGCAGTCCACTCCTGCAAATTTTGCTGGCTACGGCCAGAAAGCATGGCATGGTTTAAGATTACAGCTTCTGTGATGGCTGCTGTCTCCACATCAGTGTAAGACATTTGCCTCTGAATGGTACCAGGAGGACATACACAGGGAAACACATTAAAGGACCTCAGACATTGCCCAGAGTTCTTTACAGAAGCCAGCACATGTATATGGACTATCATTAGCCACCACTTACAAAAACATCATATCCCTGTACCTGGCAGCACTGTATGAGTATGCATTTCACTTCTGGTCTTGATGTGTCATTTCCCCCCAGTGAGGGCCAGTGCATTGCATAAACCACCATTCATCATCCACGCTTGTGTAGAGGGATGAAAGTGGCTGTGTTTCTTGCAGATGGGATGTCAATGGTGCTCAGGGTTTGCTTGCAAACACTGTGTAAGGGAGCTGGAAGCATATGCCTGGGTTCATGTAGGATGCATACAGGAATGTTATCAGGCCCCAAGGGGACTTGCTTTTGTTAACTTTGATTAGGCAGTTTGCACCTGATCCATGATGGTGAGGGGAGGTGTGCGCATGCTGTGCATATCCACCTATACTGATGGTGATCAAGGGTGGTGATGTTTGCCCTTAACCTGTTTGAAGCAGGTTGGCTGTAGCTATGGTGTGTGTATGTGCTGTGATTGACCACCATTACAGGGTGGGTTGGGTTGGTGCTTCTGAGACTGCAGACATATGTGAAGATGGCCTTGTGATTGCCCTTAGTGAATGTGTCCAATTTATACTCATAGTTAGCCTTACAGTATACCACCTGTGACCTATTATGATTGTTCAGACAACGGTTGACATGCCTCCCAGTTGGTGCTTGCTCCTACTTTGCCTTGTACAGCCAGTATAGCATCACATTATGTGCTTTGTGCATTGCTGCTGTCCACCAAAGGGGTTTTCTCTACTTTGGTGGAGACAGGTTTTACAAGTACGGTTTTGCTGAGGCCATACAGCTATGCAGATGGTCATTTATCTTTTTGTAGTAGGCATGGACACAGGATCAGAACACAGTTGGCCACCTCTACAATTTCAACATGACACTGATGCTTATTATACTACCCATTCTATGTCAGGGCAATGACACCACTAGTAGCTGTAGAGGTGTAACTGCTGGATGCACAGAAACTACGGTTATGCATATGTACAACATGTACAGCTTATTCACCTGATGTTTTGCATCCCATGTCAGTTGTTATGAGGCAGTTAGGTGCACCTACCCATACATACCTATGCACAGGTAATACCTGTTATACGTTTCTGTTCTATGTCAGTATGGCACACTGTAATGACAGTCTTGCTGCTCAGTCAGTCATGTCAATCTGTTAGGGCAGGACATCTTTAAGACAACTCACATACATGTTGGGCTATGGGTCGCAATTAGTGACACTTTCTTCATATTGCTGTAACACACATATGTCATTTGACTGTGCAGTAGCCTTTGCATTCACAGACATACCCTAGAGGATGTCTGATGGTCATATGGCAGGCAGAGAGGTGAAAGGCTAGGTGTGTGGTAGTGAAGGTAGGAACTGTTAATGTTGTGAGCATGACTGGTATGGAGACAGAGCTAGCTGATATGCTGGACAGAGGAAAGGTGGATATATTGTGTGTGCCAGAGACCAGATGGAAGGGGTCTACAGCTGTGTGTATAAGAGTTGGGAACAAATAGTTCTATCATAGTGTGTATGGAAGGGGAAATTGTGCAGGGGGTTAACCTGAAGGAACATTATGCCATGAGTGTTTGTGGAGGTGATAAGAGTGTCAGGTAAAATGATGTTTAGGAGGCTGGGAACTGATGGTGTAATGTTGACAGTTGTTAGTTCATATGCTCCGCTAACTGTGTGTGTGATGGATGAAAGATTCATACTTTGGTGTGGTTGGATGAAGTGGTGATGCCTTTACCCAAGGGTGAGTGAGTTGTGATTGGAGCAGATTGCAATGGGCATGTTGGCGAAGGGAACAGAGGGGATGCAGAAGTGATGTGTAGGTATGGTATTAAGAAAAGGAATGCAGAAGGTGAGATGGTGGTGGAGTTTGCAACACAGGTTGGACATGGTTGTGGTGAATACATAGCATTACAAGGCCAGGGGGCATAGGGTGACATACAAGTGTGGAGGAAGATGCACACAGGTGGATTATCTCCTATGCAGGTGGGCCTGTTTGAAGAGGATTGGTAACTGTAAAGTGGTGACAGGGGAACGTGTAGTTAGGCAGCATGGAAGTTTGGTCTGTGGGATGACATTTGTGATCAGGAATAGGGGAGGAGTGTGAAGACAGCACCATGGATCAAATGTTGGATACTTTGAAAGGGTGATTGTGAGGTTGAGTTCAGGGAAGAGTTAAGACAGGCAGTGGGTGGCAATGAAGAGTCAGCAAATATCTGGGTAACTACATCCGAGCTAGTAATGGAGATGAGTAGAATGGGGCTTGGTGTGACATCTACACAGAAGAAGGAGGACAAGTAGACCTGGTGGTGGCATGAGGAAGTAGAGGGGATTATACTGAGAAAGAGGTTGGCCAAGGAGGAGTGGGATTGTCAGACAGATGCAGAAAGTAGACAGGTGTATAGGCAGATGGGGTTCATGGCAAAGAGAGTGGTGGCAAAGGCTGAGGATGGGGCATCTGAAGGGTTGTATGTCAGGTTGGACACCAAGGCTGGAAAATAAGACCTGTACCACTTGGCTTGACAGAAGCATGTAGCTAGGAATGATGTGCATCAGATCAGGCTGAGAAAGGATAATGGTGGACCTGCACTCACTAGCAAGGAGAGTGTGTTGAGCAGGTGGAAGCAGTACTTTGATGTGCTGTTGAATGAAGAGAATGAGAAGGTTAGATGATGCAGGTATGGTGAATCAGGATGTGCCACAGATTATCAAGGGGGAAGTAAGGATAGCTATGAAGAGGTTTAAAAATGGAAAGGCTATTGGTCCAGATGACATACCTGTGGAAGCATGGATGTGTTTAGGACAAATGGCAGTGGTCTTTTTAACCGTATTGTTTACTGTAATCTAGGAAAGTGAGAGGATGCATGTGGAGTGGATAAAATGTGTTTGGGTACTAATTATGAGAATAAGGGTGTTGTGCAGAGCTGTAGTAACTACAGAGGGATAACACTGATCAGTCACAGCATGAGGTAACGGTAAATGGTGGTGGAAGCTAGGCTAAGAAGGGAGGTGAGGATTACTGATCAGCAGCATGGTTTCATACCAGGATAGAGCAGTACAGATGTGATGTTTGCTCTGAGAGTGTTGATGGGGACATACAGAGAAGATCGGACGTAGCTGTGTTGTGTCTTGGTGGACTTGCAGACAGCATATGACAGGATGCCTAGAGAGGAGTCGGGGTGTTGTATGAGTTGGTCAGGAGTGGCGGAAGAATATTTAAGAATGCTGTAGGATATGTACAAGGCTAGTGTGACAGCAGTGAGTTCTGCAGTGGGAGTATCAGGTATGTTTAAGGTTGAGGTGGGAATACATCAGGGATCAGCTATGAGTCCTTTCTTATTTGTAGTGGCAATGGGCAGGTTGACAGACATGATCACACAGGAGTCCCCCTAGACTGTGCTGTTTGCAGATGACATTGTGGTCTGTAGTGAGAGTAGGGAACAGGTTGAGGAGACCCTGGAGAGGTGGAGGTATGGTCTTGAAGGGGAGGAATGATGGTCACTAGGACTAAGATAGAATATATGTGTATGAATGGAAGGGAGGATGGAGGAATGGTGAGGATGCAGGGAGTACAGTTTGCTAAGGTGGATAGGTGTAAATACTTGGGGACAACAGTTCAGAGTAATGGCGAGTGTGGGGGAGAGGTGACGATGTGAGTACGGGCAGGATGTGGGTGGTGGGGAAGAGTGTCATGTGTAATTTGTGACAGACAAGTAACATTAAGAGTGATAGGGAAGGTCTACAAGAAGGCAGTGAGACCAGCTATGTTATATGGGTTGGAGACATTGGCATTGAAAAAGAAGCACAAGTCAGAGCTGGACTTAGCAGAGTTACTGATGGTATGATTTGCACTGGGTGTGGCCTAGCAGTGTCACAGTCGGTATTGTGCAACACACACTCCAGTAGTGGTCATATGTGAGCCATCCTTTCCTGGGGTAACTCAGGGTCCTCAGCAGTGTTCTATATCACTGCAGACAGACACAGCTTCTATGGCCATAGGCTCTGCTCAGCGATATAGATAATATTGTTTGAACGTCCTATTTTCCATGTTTACATGCCCCCTACTACATTTGATTACAGGCTTGATTGTTTGACATAGCTGTGTTTATTTGTTTTCAGTTCAGTTGGTATACTCCATCAGTCTCACTGTGTGTGTCTGACTGTCTGTTTGTTTGTTTCTATGTGTGTGTGTGTGGGTGGGGGGGGGTCTCTCTCTCTCTCTCTCTCTCTCTCTCTCTCTCTCAGACAGATATACATCTGTTTTGTATAGGCAGCATCCTGCCTTTAGTAGATAATGCTCATGAGCAGCTGATTGCCTGTGCACCACTTGGAGTCTCCCACTTGCTAATTGCATGTGGAACAGCTGTGGTATAATTCCCATACCCAATAGCATGGAAACACACTCCTACAACTGAGTACTTTATGTGGACATTGCCCCTTTTCCTTGCCTGGGAGGAGTACTTCATGGAGTTGTGTGTGACAAACAGCATCACATAGTGTAGTTGGGAATACCTCTTACGAAAAACACTGTGGAGACAGCCCAACAAACTGGGGGAGAATGTTCCATACATAGGGACAGAATGTAAGTATTGCTGTTATACAGCTGCAATAATGTCAGTTTGACAGGGTTTGTGTGGATATAGCTGCTCTGCATGAATTTAAGTCTGATAGTGTAATGTAGTTGATATAACTTCCAAATGGAGGGCGATCCACTGACTGGCCAGAGTTTGGACTCTTATATTTGATGTGTTACTCACACATTTTTTGGTCCTGGAAATGCAGTAGCATACTTTGAGGATTGCAGTCAGTAAATGGTAACATCCATGTGTGTTTCTGACTTAATATCCCTCAGAACAGATATGTTACATCAACCCTGTTACACCAGCAACTTTCTCAGTTTATGACAGCAATATGTCAATAATGACCCTGTGTTTGGGCCTCTGCCCCCAAATATGTCTGGCTTTGTCCAGATGTCATGCTGTAAGAGGTATATAGGTGTACTATATCATATAGTGATGTATCAGACTGCCAGCCATGTTACGTGTAGATGGTCTTATATATGAGGACGAAGCCTGGATATTCTGTGGGACTCTATACAGTTAAGAGGACTGTGTATTTCTGGCAATTGTTGACAGACTGTCAGGATTGTCTAGCATTGTATTGTGAATGTGTTATTTGGACTGTGCAGGGGGGTAGATGTAAGTGGTGAGGGTCCTTTTCTATCTGACTTGGCATGCTGCTCCAGACTCTGGTTCTCTATCAGCTGTATATGTTTGTAGGTGCAGACTGAGACATGTCCCATACCACAGTCAGACGTCAGTTTACACTGTGAATTGGGCCAGTATATATAGGGTAAGTGTGTGAGTGGCAAACATGCTGATGATTTTTTTCACACAGTCCACATACTCTACAGTTCCTGTGGCTTACCGGTATGTAACTTTGAATGTGGTGAGATTGGTTCTGGGTATGCACTTTCATGCTGGTGTCTGTTGGTCAGTGCTGTTATGTGCCTGTAGTGCCTGATATATTTGTAATTACATGTGTATTCCCCAATAGCAAAATTAAGTATGTGTTGTGTCAGTCTGCCTGTAGTTTAGACATTACTTGGTGACATGCCTAGCAGCTAAGTGTAGTTTCCCTACTGTGAGGTTATGCCCCGATATTTATCAGATGTACTGTTGCCTGGCCCCCATACATGTTGTGTATGTCTGACACATCAGTGGGATGATGTGAAGATGTATGTCAGTGAGTAGTGGGGAGTAATTTGATTTTGGGCTTGAGCTATTCCAGTCAATATATGGTACAACAGACATGAGGGTGCTGCTGCATCAACTGTGCCACCTTATCTACTCCAGTATTTGAGATATGTCCCCAGTTTCATGGCTTTAACCCCCGGTCAGGCTTGGTCCAGATTTGTTGCACTAAGGGGGTCTGAGCATACCTCTCGACTTCCCAGATTGTTCTAGACTGTCCAGGATTATTGCTCATATTTCTGTTCTGTTCCACAGAATCATTATTTTCATTTCTGTGGTAAATCACTGTGATGATGTCAGGCTTTGTGTCTGTAAATGATGACATACATTTCAGTTTCAGAACTCACATCCTTCTGGATATGTATTCTGACATGAACCCTGTTACTGTAGGAGCATTCTACATTTATAACTGCAGTACTTACATTATGTCCCTGCTCTTGGAACGTTGTGTCCCCATTATGACAGCCTTTATCCAAAATTATTGCACTAAGAGGTGTAGAGGTATGGTGCTGGGTATGACTCTACTACATGTTATGGATATATATATATATATATATATATATATATATATATATATATATATATATACATATATATATATATATATATATATATATATATATATATATATATATATATATATATATATATATATATATATATTAATATATTATATTATATATATATATATATATATATATATATATATATATATATACGGATTGACTTTATATCCTCGAAATACTGAAATGTCAAAATTCAGTATTTTGAAGCTGTAAAGTCAAAAATTTAAAACCACGAAAACTCAGAACCACAAAATTCAAAATCTCGCACACTGGAGATTTTAAATTTCGCTCTTCTACTCCACACACACACACACACACACACACACACACACACACACACACACACACACACACACACACACACACACACACACACGCACCTTCCTCCCCACACAAAAACACAAGCTCTCTTCTACATAAAAGCAGGGGGGCAAGCCCCACTGCACCCCCCAGCACCCCCTACTTAAATATTCTCACTCTGAGGTCGCACTACATACAAACACACACAAAACACCACCACACAAGCTACATTCTCCTTGCAAACACACATCACAGCAACAAAACACACTGACACCACCACAGCCCCTACCCAAAGCCCTTAACACACACACCTACCTGAATCCATAACCACAGCGAAACCTCTGAAATGTGAAATTCAAAACCTCCTGTATTCAAGGTTTTAAATTTCGCACTTTTCTCAGGATTCCACTTTATGGGCTCGAAATACTGAATTTCGATAGTTCAGTATTTCGAGCTTCTAAGTGAATCTAGATATATATATATATATATATATATATATATATATATATATATATATATATATTCCTTTTTGATATCTATACATATGTTTATATAACAATATATATGTATATATTCTATACATATTTGTTTTATATGTATAGCTCCATATATCTGATGTACATAATTTTTAATATTCATCCATTACCATGCACATCTATATGTGTATATTTATGTATGCTAAACATGACTGATTCCACAGTGTTTGTTCCCTACTATTCTATACCTGTACTGAATGATATATTTGAAAAAACAGCATTCATTAATGCAACTCTGATGGTGTAATGGTACATTTCTCTGAGGATGGTATACAGGGTCCTGGGTTCAAGACTTGGCAGGGCTGATTATTTTTCTGCTGGGCAGAACAGTGTCTGATGGAGACAGGGTGATTAAGGCAGTTTTAAGCAGTTGTAAGCGGGTTTCTGCAGGTTGGCATGATGGTAAGCGATAACAACACATGGGTAAATGAGAAACTGCTTAATCTGTGTAGGTATCACTTAGCATCAAGCAAATTTGCTTACTGATGCTTACTGATGCTTATTGCAGCTTAATCCTGCTTACCCCAGTGCAAATTTCTTTAAAAGCCAAGAAAAAGGGGTGATAGGAAAGTGGTGAAAAAGGGGGCACGCAGAGGGAAAAAAAATGTGACAGATAGGTAGGGATGTGCAGGACGGGTGTAGGGAAGGTCCATAGCTGTCCATTTCTGATACAGCAACAGCTGTGCATTTTTACAGACTTTGGAGGTGAATTTGGACACTTAAATTCCTGAGGGAGGGGTGAGGACAACAGCAATGTGTTGTTAAGCCAATTAGACCAGATTACATGTGTCCAGTGGACACATTTGCAAAATGGACAGTTATGTATGCGGCAACATTTTTTTGTGGGAACAGATTGCCATTTTTTTTTTTATATGGTGAGAGTGGGATGTTGTGGATGGATAGTAGGTATATTTGGGGAGGTAGGTTGGGTAGGAAGACAGACAAGACAGACAAGACAGCAGACGGGGCAATATATGACACATGGGGGGTAAACACCTTGGACAGGGAGGGTGGTTGGGAATCAGATGCCCATGATCCCCCAAATGGAAAGGTGGCTGTGCTGGGGCCTGAACAGGAGGGGCAAGCTGACCCTCAAGATGCACCACACGGCCCTCAAGCTGGTGTATCAGATCTCCAAACTCTATTTGAAGTTCACTATGCACCAATCCCTGGACCTGATGTTGGGTGACAGTGTCCTGTCCGCTCCCACTCCCGGGGGGGGGGCAGGCCCCATCTCTTTAGCCGGTCTCACCTGAAGGTGGTGCAGGACCAGCAGATGATGAGGTCCCGAGTTAGGTCCCAGACGTGCTGGGGCCCAATGCCACGGCCAGTTGAGGCAGAACAGGCAGATCCACTGGGATCAGCCTTCCCAGATGTGCTGTGGTGTTGCAGTTTTATAACATATGTTGGTTAGTCATGAAAAGCACATTCCAGGATTAGTTATAACAGCATGCATAGGTATTCCCATTAACTCAAAATAACAGATTTGAAACAGTTGCATAGCAAACAGAACACATGCATATATGGAACCACAGTGGGCATTATAACGGCATGCAGGTTGCATTGATAGCAACAGGTCACCAATGATAGTATTTGAACAGAGAACATTAATAGTCAAATGTTTCAATATTTGTAGAACAATAGGACACATGTCCCAACAGTAGGTTTGGTGAAAAACATACTTATTGACTGATGTGTTTAGATTATTGGTGCAGATAGAATGAGAGAGAGAGATGTCAGTTAACAACTGTATAGACTTCAATTGCTCATAACTTTAATGATCATTGCTCTAACCATTACTCTCCAGGTATTATTTCACTTTACATCGACTTATGGCCTTGGGTTGGGCAGCGGTATGTTTGTACACAGTGTATACGTACAGCCTTCTTACATCTAATTTATGCATTTTTTTTACCTGGCAACCTGTGGAGGAAGTTTCTGTTAACACTACCTCACTGTGTCTACCCATATTCACATAGTCAGCGTTACATATGGGCACTCATACTGTGTGTGAATGTATGTATGTGTGTGTGTGTGTGTGTGTGTGTGTGTGTGTGTGTGTGTGTGTGTGTGTGTGTGTGTGTGTGTGTGTGTGTGCTACTGCCATACTCTGCCTTGATTTCTATTGGTCATGGTGGCTGTGGGCAGCAGTAACCACTAGCTGTGACAGTGTGAAACTTGAGGGACATTTCTTGGAGGAGACTACTTGGTGTATGTACTTATCTTGCTGTCATTTGCAGCCTTGGGGATGGACAATGGTTGTTGTACACAGTGTATAATTTCAGGCTTCTACAGCTCATTTATACCTTTTCTTAACTGGTAGACCTGTGGAGGAAATATCTGTTAACACTACCTGACTGTTTCTACACATATTCACATAGTCAGGGTTACATATGTGCAATCATACTGTGTGTGTGCTACTGCCATAATCTACCTTGATTTCTATCGGTCACCTGGGGTGTGGGTGGCTGTGACCACTGGCTGTGACAGTGTGACACTTGAGGGACATTTCTTGGAGGTGACTACATGGTGTATGTACTTATCTTGCTGTCATTTGCAGCCTTGGGGTTGGACAGTGAGTGTTATGCACAGTGTATAAGTACAGCCTTCTTACAGCTAAGATATACCTTTTCTTACTTGGCAGACCTGTGGAGGAAATTTCTGTTAACACTACCTGACTTTTCTACTCATATTCACATATTCCTGGGTGAAATTGTGCATACGGCTTACTACCACTCCTGGGATTCAAACCGTGCCTGTTTGTGCAAAAAAAGAGCAAAATGTGTGTTTCATCAGAATGAGTTATTGAGAAACTGCTGTTTTTTGTTTGACTGTTTTCTGCCTAATATTCTCTTGGTTGTATGATCTGACCTTGTAATTCTGACATTCATGCATAGCAGATAGTTTTTATACTGTGTTTTCATACTTTGACATAGCACAGTCTGGAAAACACTGGTTAACACAACATTCCTATTCAGGTATTAGATTTTGGTGCATGGAACATTTCATATAGTTAAGCTCCTGTTTTACAACTCCACAATCTTTGTCAGATTATGACGAAAATTACAGAACCAACTGATATTGCCTACATCCTGGCAGATAGGTTCAGTGATAACTTTACCCCCCCTCTCACCCCCTAAAGGGCCCATATCAATACAGGAAGAATGCAGAGTCCCTGTAATCAGAACTATACAGGTAAAAGCTGCACTCTCTAAAGTGAAAAACACAGCATCCATGGGACCAGACAACATCCCAGGCTGCATTTTACACGAACTTCAGAACAAACTGGCTCCCCACTTAAGCACCATGTTCAATAATAGCCTCGCATCAGGCTTTGGTCCCACTGAATGGCATACAGCAACAGTTATCCCACTCCACAAAGGGGGAACCACCACAAATCCCGGGAATGATCGACCTATTAGCCTGATGAGCCTGGTTTGCAAGGCCATGGAATGTATCATCATGGAACTCATAAACAAAGACATTGGTAAACTCCAAACTCTGGATCCCACACAGTTCGGGTTTGTGAAAGGCAGATCATGCCTCCTGAACCTGATTGACTTCTTTGAGGCAGTCATCAAAGCGTGGATGAGGGTAAGGTGGTTCACACAGCCTATCTTGCCCTCGCCAAAGCTTTCAACACCATCCCCCATTCTGGAATTATAGCTAAACTCACTAAACTAGGTATAAATCCCTACATCACAAGATGGGTTGCCAACTGGCTCACTGACAGAACCCACACTGTAAAAGTTGCAGACTCCAAATCTGACCACAAAGCAGTGACAAGTGGAGTACCACAGGGTTCCGTCCTGGGACCTCTCCTGTTTGGTATCAACTTCTCTGAAGTACAGGCTAACACAGAAGGCCTCTGGCTAACAAAGTTCACAGATGACTGAAAACATGGAGCCATAGTCAGGTCCCCGGTCCCCAAATGATGTGGACATCCTACAGACGGGCCTCACTGAGACAGATGCCTGATGTCAGAGCCATGGCCTCAAGCTCAATGCCAAAAAGTGCAGTGTCATCCCCTTTGGTAAAAACTCTGTACCCATGAACTACCACATAGGCAGCAATCTACTTAACACCGAATGTGTAATAAGAGACCTTGGGACCCAGGTGGACAGTAGTCTCTCCTTTGATAGTCACATCGCCAAAGTAGTCAGGAAGTCCTTCTACGTGGCACACCTCATCATAAAATGGTTCTCATCCAGGAAAAAAGTGGTCATTGTTCCCCTCTCTCAGTCATTAGACCCATTATAGAGTACAATGCCCCTTTTGGAATGTACCTGACAAGACATCTGCAGCAGCTGGAAAGGCCACATAAGTACCTCACAAAGAGGATTATTGGCCTCAAACAAATGCCCTACACTGACCGCCTCAAAAAACTCCAGCTTTACTCCATAGCATATCACCTACTCCGAGGTGATCTCTGCCTAACATATGAAGCTATGTCAAAGCCAGAGCTGTTGGACATGCTACACCTAAAGAAATCCCAATCCCTCCAAGCTACATGCTCTAGGGACCTAAACCTTGTCACCACAATAAACAGGACATACTGGAGGGATAGATTCCTGTCCCAGAGACTTCCTATACTCTGGAATAAGCTACCCATCTATGTCAAGCAAAGTTCTTCATTAGCACTCTTCAAGAAAAGTCTTGATGAGTGGATGGGAAATAGGAAATACACCCCGGGGATCACTTATGTGTCTCTGCTGGACAGTGGCACAGGAAAATAACTTTCTTGGGTGGCGTAAGCTATGGAACCTTGCTTGCTAGGCTTATGTAGGCCCTTAGGCCGATAGCCTACTACCTACCTATGAACCTATGAACCTATGAGCCTTGATTATATAATCTTTTCAGAGCTATAGTTGCTGTGCAGAAACTGTACACATTTTGATTCATACCACCACATACCAAAGTAAACACAACCGGTCCGGGGTTTTCACTTTTATTGACGGGTATTGACACTTTTGTTGATATATATCCTGTACATCACTATTATTCTGCTAATGTCTCATTTATTCAGTACAAACCATACTCATTTTTAAATACTGACAGGTAACATTCTACTCCTTTCTATTTATTTGCCCTGAATACTACAAGCTAGATTTTTACTCACCAGCCTCGTGATGCAGCCTTAGCAGCCTGCTGGCATGGGTGTCCATGTTCATGGCCCTTTCATCTGCAGCTGTACAGGAGATAGATAAACATTTATGTATACCTATCTATCACATACACAGGCTGGACTTTGGAAAACACTTATTGATATTGATACTTACACACAGCTGGGACATTCCTCACCCATGCATCTTGGACCCATCTGTCCAAGAGCTCCCTCTTTCTATGCTTCAAGTCAGCAAAGTGGTGCTAGACATGCTCACCAGTCCAGGGATGCCAGTGGCACTGGTGAGATCATGTGCTAGTCAGTCCCAGGCCTCTGCTTTGTATTGGGAGCCTTGGTACTGGTCCTGCAGCAGTCTCCCTTCATGGTCTTGTACCAGGATTCCAACCATGACCCTGGAATCCTGAATGCTCCAGCACTGTACCCAAAAGCACACACCTTCACCAACACCAGCCATAGTGCCTGCAGTGATGAGCTACAACTGGTTATGGGCTGTATTCCCACCTGTGAGGTTTAAATAGGGCTGATTTCCTACACTTTGCCATGATTGGATGGTTTTGAATATGCTAAGCTAAGTTAAGGGATGGGCAAACCCGCTTAGCACAGATAAGCATTGCTTAAAGGGGTAGATACTAAGCATTGCTTACCAATGTGCAATTCCACTTAGCTATGTTAATTATTGCTAAACATACCTATTTAAGCAATGCTTACTCCAACTAAGCATAGCTGAGCACAATTTAGCATTGTTCAGCTTTCATTTTATGGACTATCAGGATTATGGGGTTGATTCTTTCTTAATGACATCTTATGATATGTATGTTTCCCTTCCATAACATCCCCTATGTGCTTTCATTACGTTATATTTGTTTGTGGCTATACTGTATGGGACACTTGTGTTTGTATGGGGTTTCACATCTGTACTACACTGACACCTCACATTTGGACCTGCTACACTACCCTGGTTAACAAATATATATTATTCACTATCTATTTATAAAAAATATACTTTTAGTGCTGTTTTCACATATAAACATGAATGGATTGCATTGGGGCTGGAATCATAAATGCCTGCATGTTAAGCGAATGCTCTAACCACTACGCTATTTCACTTTGACTGCTTTGGCTATATGTTTCTATTAACCTACTTTGGATGTTTCAGCTATGCTATACACAGCTGTGCGACATGCACACCCGCTCAGCTACACTTAAACTTTATTTGGGATGGAAAAAAATAAAATAAACATGTGCTTTATTTTTATTTACTGTATGGGTATGCACATTGCTTTCTGCATCTTAGGGCAGGACATCTGGGCAACTACATCATACATGGGGTAATTGGTTTAAATGTTCCTCTCAGGAACATGCTTACTTATTTGGTATGCCAGCATGTACACTGGGATACCATTCTGGACATTATTTGTGCTGGACCATTGTGGGGGGCTGTGCTTTTGTGTGATTTGTAGTGTATTTTGTCTGTGAACACTGTTATGTTATGATAACAGTGTCAGTGGACACTGTTAGTTGCTTTGGAATTGCCATATGGCAATTCTAGAGTGCAGGGGGCATGTGTACTGTGTGACCACTGCTTGGACACGCCCCCTGGGCTCATACATGGATCGTGTCTGTGTGGAGAATACAGTTACGCACCTTCATTAATATGCAAAGTGTGCTGCTGTTCTACATGGGCACGATCCGCTCTGTGCAGAATAACACTATTCCTGCATGAAGGGCACTGAATCCCGGGGTATGAGTTCATCTTCATGAGCATAACTACTTCTCCACTCTTTCTCTCTCTTCAGTGTTTTTTAATAAGGAATCAGTATAAATGACAAATTTCTACTTTCAAAAATATTTTTTTCAGCAAGAGCTTCATATGTTCACTCTCCCATGATCAGTAATCCTTAGTCAGACTATACATTAATAACTACTTAGCTGAGACACAACTTGCCTACACCTACTGCATCTAAAACTAGGTGTCAGCAATGTAAAGAATCATGATTTTTTTTCTGGGGTCAGGATATCATTAGTGCTATGATTTAGCCTTGCTGCCTATGCCTGGACCTTCAGGGTGGCATTCATGGTCTTTTTGCGAGTATGTTAGGGCAATCATTGCTCGATGTGTAAGTATGTATTATGGTGTGTTATTTCTGCTGAGTCCTGTTTTTGTTTGACCTTGAAGGCTCATAGGTTAGTACTAAGCTAACTGCCCTTGAGAGCCATTTTAAGCTTAGCCAATTATCCCTTGTGAGACTCAAACTCTGCACCTTGTGCTTACAAGGCAAACACCTTAACCATTAGGCCACCCTTCCAACCTAAGGCAAGGGCTTATTTATCGTCTCAGCTTATGGCAAATTTATAATTATTTGTGTGGAGTGTTGTGAGGATGTGTGGTGCTCACAGATTGTATTCGTATGTGAAAGTAATACCTCCAACTTAGCTAAGTATTTGTATCTCAATAGTTTGATTTTCTGTGAGTATCAGACAATTGCTACATTCCTTGAGTAGACCAAGAAATATGAGACTTACAAATGTGGGAAGGCAAGCTAGCTTAACTTCAATTTAGTCCAAGGCTAAAAAATATGGGATATAAGTCTTATATGCACAGTATTTGACTTGCATGGACAAATGGACACATGTACGGTATGATAAATATTAGCAGAATATAAAAAAATTGTAGTATAATGAATAAATATTGGTATGACTCTAACTAAGGTAGAAAAAAGTTAAGATAATTTAACTTGATCCTGAAGTGATGGGTAAAGTTTTAGAGTAGCATCCCATGTGGTATAGATCTGTCTAGTCTTGATATGAGTAACACTTCAGTTGCAGTCACACCTCTCAACCTCTTAGAGCAAGAAATCTGGACAAAGCCATAAATAAAAGTGGGGCAAAGGCCTAAAAATAGGGACGATTTTTTAAAAATAGCTCTTACAAACACACAAAGTTGATAGAATAACAGTTTTTGCATTAGCATGAATTTTCTGAAGGGTATGAATTCTGAAACTCAAATGTCTGTCATTATCTTCTAACTTCAGTCTTTAATGACTTACCACTAATTTGCCAGAATACCACAAATTTGTGGAAAATGGACCAAAGTTAGGAGTCAAAAATCTGGACATTCTGTGAAAATCTGTACAGTTGAGTGTATGCATCTATGAAGTGCAGGTTTGTGTCACACTGCATGAAGCACAGCCTAGTGCAATATAGCTGAGGTAAGAAATTAAACAAACCAATGATACAAATGTTATCATTTTATGGGGAGTGGGATGGATAAAGTGCATCAAAAAATGAGGTGACAGTACACATTTTGGGAAAGACAAGTTTCTCAAATTTTGTAAGCAAGTATCACAAATGAAAGCTATTATTGAAAAACATTAGCAAATACTTTAACATTTCCCTGAAATCCAAAAATGTGTGGGGAATCAACCTAATTTTGTTTATAAAAGTGTACCTAATTTGAAGGAGAGGTTGACATTCATGAAATACAAGGATAAAAAAGGATCCACAAACACACTAGAGATATCATGAAGGATACTGGTAATGCATGGGTTAGGCATGCTAGTTGTTACCCTGATTTTCAAAAGCTTACATTTCCAGTAGGCTTGAAAAGGTGCATAAAAGCCCATGGTGCAGAAACAGGTCCTTGCTACATGAAAAATGTGAACTGATTTGGCAAGTTAGGCTAGCAGCAGATAAACCCATATGCATCAACAATAAGCTCTCTATTGGCTATGTATTAGCCTTTAAGGCAGCAGAATTATAAAATAATATATATATATATATATATATATATATATATATATATACATCTTTTTTATATTTATTATTGTCATCATGATCTTTGAAAGTAGATTTATCAATTGTTTTATGAGTCATTCCATTTTTACTGTGTTGTTTTATTGGTTAAACATGTACTGGTGATTTCATAGATTCATAGATTCATGATTTGAGTAGTGGGTTAGGGCATTTATTGTATGTTGGGAATGCAGTTAATTAATTTGGATGAAGTCCATTTTGGATGAAAGCTCTAAATTCTTCTTCTTATCAGTAATTATCTAATTTATTTAACTTCTTTGTTTTGCTCAATTAGTGTATTGTGATGGTTGGTAGAAGCGCTGACAACTTGTGAAGTGTACCCTGCACCTGTAACTGTTTCATGGTGGTTTGTTTTTGCTCAATTCAATGCATAACTAATCAAGTTTGTGTCAGTTATCCAAGTGAACTGAAAAATAACAGAGGAGGAACGCTTGTATGTACTGAATGAGTAATCTGTACATCTGTCATTCTGCTCTGATCAGTGGAGGTTTGTAACTTTTTTGCTGGTTGTACTGTTTGCTGAAAGATAAAATCCAAAACTGGTGAATGAAAATCCCTGAAAAACACAAAAATATATATTTTTTTTGTGTAAGAAAATCACCCTGTTCTACATTTATGTGACTGGCCTCATCTCCACAATCCCATAAATTATGAATACTATCTCCACAGCCATACCACAGCAAAGAGATGGGCAAAATGAAAGTCTGGAACAGACTCCCCATCTACAGAAAACAAAGTTCATCCATGTCAATACTGAAATGCGACTTGGATTAATGGATGGAGATCATAAGATTTACTACAGGACTGCCTACTCTATTATTAATGGGCAGATACAGCTGCTAAATGCATTATTCCATGCATGGGTTCCTTCAAAGTATCTATGTTATTATCCCAATTTTTCATAGTAGGGATAACATATATAATTATTGACCATGAGATGAGCAAGGGCAATCTAAAACCAATGGGATGGGCAAATTCAAGCACAAGAAGAGAAATTGTCTTGGCTTAAAATGTCCCACAAGAGTAGCTAGCCAAGTAATTTTCAATGAAACTATGAACCTGTAAGTACCTGATTTTAAAATTCTGCTGTCTCCTTACTACATAAATCCCCACCAACTCCCATTTCAGCATCATCCCTTTGCACTTTAATTTATTGCTTCTGTTATGTATATGAGCTCTTCATTAATTATGGAACACAACTTCTGCTCTGGTTGATAAAAGTACGAGTGATCTGTATGTAAAACTAAAGGGACTAGGAACATTTTACTTCTCATATCTTATTTCCCATATTCATAATCAAGAGCTTCAAAATCATCAAGTTTTGTATTATGCTTTATTTAGAACCTTCCCACATATCATTTACCACTATAATATATTCCTTTTTGGTCCATATACCCAAATACTTCATCTTATCAAGTCATACATATGAGTTTTATTGAAACTATTAATGTGTGGGCACATAATCTACCACTACAGCCATTGTTTAATCTTCATTTATTTTATATCCTGAACATTTAAGCTGTTTCAAAAGGTCCCACGGCAATGAAATATCCTTTTATGTATTGGTCAAGCCTAGAAGAATGCAGTCTGTAAATAAAGCTAGCTTTTCTTGTTTACCATACCCATTATATCCTTGACTTTATAAATCTCATATTTTGCTTCCAATAGTTCTAAGTATAAATCAAATCACAAAAGGGAAAGAGTACACCCTTGTATGGTTCTTATGTTCAAACACTGGTTGAAACGAATGCTTTCACCTTAGTTCTTGCAATGGACTCCTAATACATCTTACTAATTAACCTTGTTTTTCTATGAGGAGACTTAAGTGCTATCATTGCGTTATTCATAAAATCCCGACTAACTCAATTGAATGTCTTCTTTGTCAAAATCTACTGACAACAGCAACATTTTGCTATACCCTACATCCTCTCGATATTCATAGGCCTAGTAATGTCAAATGGTTGATTCTCCTACACAAAAACAGATCCATATCTATCAGTTTTAGCAACACCTCTGTCATTCTCATAGCAATTAAAGACATGAACATGTTATAATCATGTTTTAAAATTGAAATGGATCTGTATGAATCTGAATCTTAAGAGTCTTTACTGTCTTTGGGTTATATAGCCACTTCAACTTTCTTTCAAAATGCTGTACTATTCTCTTTATCCTGTTAAATGAAGCTTCCAGATTGCTATCATTTTCTTCTTTCCCAACATCCAAACTTCAGTATGGTTCTAGAGACTTTCTTGTTGATTGACTATATATCCAATGTTTTGTTTCATCTCTTCCTACCTTAACTATTAATTCTTGAACCTCTTCTGCCTCTATCCTTAGCATAATTAAGTCTTCTATAAAAATTTCCATTTCTGTCATTGCTTGGTTGACCACATTCCTCTGGTATATGTAATATTTCAGAAAAAATAAACTATCTCAAATACTATTTAAGCTTTCTGGTTATTTTTCTTGTTATAAGCTCCCAATTTTTGGTTATAACCTTTTCTATTTTCTGTTGCCTAGGTCATGGTGTTAAAAGTTTTTGTGGTCTCAGATTGTTATAAAAATAGTTGCTTAACAAAGCTCATGATCATTGCCCAAATGCTCCCCAATCTTCCATTTAGCCCTTTGTAGTCGCTCCTCTTCTTGTTCTGTAAGAGTCTTCTTACACTATAATGCTTTAACTTTTTCAACACTTCTTTATAACTCCTTTGACTTCTTTCCCATAGCTCTTCATGTCTTGTTTCTGCCATGTTTAAACTCCATTTTCTTTTTATCCCACTCACTAGCTACCTCTTCTGAAGAAATTTCTATTTTTTCCCTGGTAATTCACAAATTATTTCCATTTCTCATTCCTTAAATCTTTCTCTCTTTAGCAGAAAAGTAGGAAAGTGCCAATGTCTCATATTTACTTATTTTACTTCATTACCTAGCAGCTTTATCTTAGTTGCCATTAGTGCATGATCTAAAATACTTAGTAGATATGCATTAAAGCTTTAATTGAAATATATATGGCCAAGTAAAATATAATTTCTGTCCATTCTAGCCCAGTTGTTGAACTTGAGGAATAATATATAAATTCTATCTGTATTACTACTACTGAATTTGCATCTTCCATGCTAAATATTCTCACATATTTTGTCAGAAATTTACTCTCTCTGTTATATTTTCCCTTCTAGGTCCCACTGATGCAATCTTACTATTGCAAATCAGGTTTCAGTCCCCACCCATAAATAATATTTTCTGCTGAAACTTAATGTTTCACCAAAAATTATTTTAATCTCATTAATAGCAATTTTAATTGGAATATAAATACATACTGTATCGCTATAATCTTCCTCTCCAGACAATAGGCTGTTACTATCAAAAATCCACTAATATTATTTTCCTGTTTTGTCACCAATGGACCTTCTCAAACAATCAATATTATTACTCATATTTTTCTTGTCTAGGATATTCTACTGAATGTCCTCACTGAAATCCTTTCATATTTAAATTTACAAGTTGATTTTATCAAAGTGTGTCTCCTGCAACATTTCTATTTGTGGCCTAGTCTTATTAATATAATTCTGTGTTCTTTGATTTTGTCCAAGTTCATTTACATCCCATGAAAATATGGGCAGAGTAACAATTTTGATAGAATGTTATTACTCTCACTTATTGTGTATAACAATTTTTAATGTATATTTCCAATGTTTAGCTTACATGCACAAATTAATATTAGGCAAGTTGCTCACTTATGTAGATACTTCTTTTTATATCCTTTTGAACCTATGTTACATTTATAAGACTTTTTCCTTCGGTGAAAAAAAAATAATTTTCAAAACCTGCATCTACTTTAACTTAGAACAAAAATGCAAAAATAATGTACATTTTCAAAAAATGCAGTCTACCCATCCATATAACAGCTATTTTCCCAAATCTGTGACTGCACCCTCATGGATTAACTAATTTAAAATTAAAGCTGCACATGTTAAAATGCATGTTATAGCCTGTAGTCAACTTACATTAAGTGCTGTCTGTTTTTTCTCATCTCTATTCCCTTACCAGATGGAAACATCATTTGTATGCTTTCAGTATGCTTTAGCCCTAAGAAAATGTTGCACTGGGTTCCTTTAAATAAATAATCTGTGCACTGTTATATTAAATGCAATAATGTACTATGCATGCTGGAGAGGCAACTTCTTGTACAACTTATTCACTTCCCACAGTTTCAAACTTCATTTATTTTTACTGAACTGCTTACATCTTTAAATGTTAATTATACTGCATCTTGTATAATTCACTCTGCTGGCAGTGTTCATTCTTCTAATGGTTGTTTGCACCTGCAAACTTCTTTTCTCCAAAAAACTGGAAATTGGAAAAAAGCTATTGGCATTGAAGATGTATGAAAGAATCTTTACAAAATTTACTCAGAGCATGCTGTTCAGTCCTCTGATGAGCATTTGCTTGCAACTGAAGACTTCATGTGTCCCACTAAAATTATCGGCTAATGGTAAAATGGTTATAACTTTGCAAATACAATGAAGCACTGCCATTTTTATCTCCTGTATCATTTTATTTTTAATTGCTTTTTCTTACAAAAAGTGCTAGTCTGTAGCTTAAACCATGGATATTTATCTAAATATCCAATTGTATGAAAACAAATGAAATTATGTTATTTCTGCATTCAGTGTGATCATTATACCTTTACACCCCTTACCCCAGCAATCCATGATCACATTATATTAACTTTAACTTGTTTATGTCCAGTCTTTCCTACCTTGTTACAATGTAAAGCCTCAATATCTTATAACTAAGAAAAAGTACTTTATTGCTTTGATATCTTTAAGATATACAATAGTCATCTGATAAGACTCCCCCACCTCATGTTTGAAATGTCCCTAACTGCAGACTGTATAAACTGCTTTATAATCTAACATCTTATTTATTTATTACTTATTTATTTAATTATCTATTGTTGACCAGGTTAGTCTCACTAGACCTGCAAACACTTGACCCTACTCATTTTGGATTTGTCAAAGGGAGATCATGCCTGTTAAACCTGGTGGTCTTCTGCGAGACAGTCACCAAGGTCTTTGATGAGGGGAAATCTGTGCTCATAGCCTACCTAGACTTAGCCAAGGCTTTTGACACTATCTGCCACTCAGGCATAATTGACAAACTCACCCAGCTAGGTATCAACCTGTATATCAATAGATGGGTCGCTACTTGGCTCACTGATAGAACCCATATAGTCAAAATTGGGGAATCCACCTCCAACAGCAGACCTGTAACCAGTGGTGTTCCACAGGGATCAATCCTGGGACCTCTACTGGTTGCAATCTATTTCTCTGAAGTGCAAGCTAAAACTAAAGGTCTGTGGCTGACAAAGTCTGCTGATGACTGCAAACTAGGAGCAGTCATAGAATCACCAAATTATGTCAACATCCTACAGGAGGGTCTTACACAAACAAATGACTGGTGCCAAAGTCATGGCCTTAAATTAAAAGCAAAAAAATGTGTTATCATCCCTTTTGGTGATGTTCCTGCTAACTACCACATCAATAACAACAATCTGAGTATGCACTCGGTGGTGAGAGACCTGGGCATACAGGTTGACAGCAACATTACCATGTCTCTACAGTGGTAAGAAGGGCATTCTATATTGCTCATCTCTTAAGTAAGGGCATTGCCTCCATAAAAAAAGAAGTTATAACCTCCCTGTACCCTTCCCTCATCAGGTCAATAATTGAATATAATGCCCATTTTGGTGTGTAACTTTCCAAGCACCTCCAGCAGTTGGAGAGACCACTAAGGTTCCTCACAAGAAAATTCAAAGTCTTCAGCATCTGTCCTATTAGGACCATCTGAAATCACTGTCACTTTATTCTGTTTCATACAGACTACTCAGAGGTGATCTCTGCCTTGCATATAAGGCAATCTTTGATCCTGCTTTATTGGAAATGCTGCATATCCGTAAGTCAAGTAGTACATGGGTTACTCACTCTATTGGCCTTAACCTGGTATGTGACATTAATAGAACCTACTGGAGGGACAGAGTTGTCTCCCAGAGGTTACCACATCTTTGGAACAGACTTCCGCTTCATGTCAAGCAGAGCACCTCATTGGCCCTCTTCAAATGCAATCTGGATGATTGGAAGGGTAACCATAGGTACTCCTGGGGTTCCACCTATGTCCTTCTTGGATGGGGTGACAGGTGCTGATAGTGGAAATAAGAGTAAAACTTGCCTAGACTTATAAGGGCCCTAGGGTCGTTAGCCTAGTAACTTCCTATGATCATATAATCCTGTTCAATGAACTATGTTAAGTAAAATGCATTGTGCCAAAATTATTCTTGCTAATATGCACTAATCATAAGAAAGTATCATCCTGGTTGTTTATGTGTCACAAGACTATAGTATTTTCTTTTCAGGGACCCTGGCTGAAAAAGTGTCAGAAGATGATTCAATGCTCAGATAACAGCTATGCCCTCAAGGCATTTATGGGACTATCTGTGCTTGATTTGGAAGGTTTGGAGTGCACTTTTGTTGTAAGGGATGCAGCTTTGGTGTAATGTTTAAGATCCTCTGCTTAAAGACACAAGATACAGGGTTTGATTCTGACCCCTGGTTACTGACTAAGCTTGTAACAGTCAGTAGACTAATTGCCTACTATTTGCCTGTAAACCTATAAGAGAATGACTATAAGGGTGCACTGGAAATGAGAGAAAGTGGCTGATCCACTAGTGTCAATCTAACATTAGGGCGGGAACCTGCAAACTAGGATTGCCCACTCCCAACATCAAATAGTGCTTATTAGACTTTAAAATCTGGATGTTAAGATAGGGGTCCAGCATTAATAGAAAGTTATGTTGTTCTAAGAGAGGCAAGAGGGTCAATGGAGTTAACATCCTGACTTTTTTGTTTGTTTTTATAAAGTCATTCAGTTCTGACAAATTCATACTGTCCTCTACTTTGTGTTTCTGAGGCAGAAAAAGAACACATATTTCTTGTTCGGCTGATTATGCTGCCTTCTTATCCATCAGATTTTGAAACATTGCCATGACTAAGGGAATTTGATTATTTAAGCTAAATGACGTTGAGCCTGGTACTGTTTTTGTGTATCTCTCTCACAGGTACCTGCTTGTCAACCTCTCTCTGACCATGAATCCACTGTTATTAGACACCATTGACTCATGAACAGAAATTCATCTTATTAAATGCATTCTGTTTATGTTCTTGCCACATTAACTTTTTCTTCTAGGTACATTAGTTCTTCATTTGATAAGAAAATGAATTATTAAGAGAGTACTATGCATCCTGTCTTTTCATCATCAAGGACATTATGCATTCTCAGTGGTATGTACCTGTTAATCTTAGTATCAGAATCAGCGCAACTCTGGAAGTGGCACAGACAGCAGCAAATCACATTCACCTGCATGGAATCCAACCTTTGGTGCAGTTTGTGTCAGTTCTGAAATATTTTCTCTTACAGTTAAGTCTAGAATCTCCTTTATTAAATAGTCACTGTGCTTCACAGTATCAGACTTGAATTGTAATATCTTGGGCTGATAATGTATTTAATTATTTGTTCATTCATTCATTCATTCATTCATTCATTCATTCATTCATTCAATTCATTCAGTCATTCATTTACTGATAATTAGGGTTGAACGTTGCTTTTTTTCAGGCTCAGTCAGGGTGACCACAACAGCAGAGCCAACAGTAGCAAAAAACAGTAGTGGTATAATATAAAACCTTTATAGGTAAAATGAGTTAGAAGTTCTACTACAGTATTAGAGCACAAGAAAAATGATTAGTAGCAGGTCTGGACATTCAGCAACATCATGTTTTTATAATATACAAAAATGGTGTTGGATGAAAAAAGACACAAGGAAAATGAAAACAGAAAAGGAGGGTTCTATAATGAGTAAAGTGAAAGGGACAAGTTGTGAGAATGAGGGAGAGGGTGGTAACATGGGGGAAATATAGGAATGGGGTGAAGGAAAATGAAGAGGGAGCTTATGAGGAGTGTCAGATCAGCTGGGAGTGACACACAGATTTGGGAAGCAATTATTATAAAGCTGTGATTAGATGTTTACTTTCAGAAGTCATTGGGTTAAGGGAGGAATGGGATCTTATGTTATATTCTGTGCTTTACTTGGGCATCAGTTGTCTATGATGATGCACACAGTCAGTAGTGAGAGATCTGGGCACACAGGTTGGCAGCAACCTTAACCGATCACAATGTCTCCATGGTGGTAAGAAGGGCATTTTATATTGCTCATCTTATAAGTAAGGGCATTGCCTCCAGAAAAAAAGAGATTATAACCCCCCTGTACTTTTCCCTCATCAGGCCAATAATAGCGTATAATGCTCCCTTTGGTATGTTCCTTTCCAAACGCCTGCAGCAATTGGAGAGACCACAAAGGTTCATTACGAACAACATTCAGGGTTTTCAAGATCTGTCTTATGTGGACAGACTGAAATCATTGTCACTTTACTCTGTGTAATACAGACTGCTCAGAGGCAACCTGTGTCTTGCATATAGAGCAATCTCTGACCCAGCTTTGATGGAAATGTTGCATATTCGGAAGTCAAACGGCACATGGGTCACTTCCTCAAAGGACTTTAACCTGGTATTTGACATCAACAAAACTTGCCGGAGAGACAGATTTGTCTCACAGAGGTTGCCCCACCTCTGGAGCAAACTTCCTATTCATGTTAAACAAAGCCCCTCATTGGCCCTATTTAAACACAATTTGGATGATTGGATGGATAACTGGAAATTCACCCTAGGAGTTCCACCTGTATCTCTCTTGGACAGGGACAACAGGTGCTAATTTTAGTGACTGCTTGAACCAGACACCCTTGGTAACACGGGTTGAACTTCACTAGGTTTGTAAGGGCTCTGGGGCTATTAACCTAGTAACCTCCTATGACCCTATGATCCTATGATGTTTCATTGCACATTAATTTGTATGCTAAAGTTTAGATTTTTTAATTGATCATGGACCCTGACTTCTTTGTTCGCTGGTAATGTCCATAGCATGAGAATAGAAACTGATCTGTTATGATAATGTATGTCAAGTGCCACTTGGAGGAAGCAGACAACAATTTTTCATAAAGTTAACTATGGCCCTCAAGCACCTTATATGACAGATTGAGCTTTTTATGTGCAAGTGGCATCACCTGAAATTCTTGAGGCATTTTCAAAAAAATGATAATGAGAAAAATGTAGTTAATCTAGTTTTTAAAACTGGATGCAGGATTTGGTCTAAATTTGAGTTAATTCTGTGATATGCATTTGTACTTTATGAGCAACAATGCCTCTGACACTGGAGAGAGCATAATATCTATTCCTCTTACATTAGCACCTTTAGCACTTTTGGCATATGAGAAGTGCTGCAAATGGTCCCTGTTTTATAATAAAAGACAGTTCTCATTTAGGTATCTTTTCAACCACCATCTGCCCCTGGGGCATTCCCACAAAGGCTGTTTATACAAAAAGTATGAAAAGAACCAAGGTAGTTGGAGAAACACTGGTTTCCACATTAGCCAAGAACACTGAAATGGTAAATGCCTTCCCAATGACCGGCAGGTGATCGTTTAGAAAGGGGAACTTCTTTATTCTGTTTTGCAGTGCATTTTTAAAGATTTAATTTCAGTAGAGATGTCACTTGTCAGGCCTTGATTGCTAGGCCAGCTGATATGTCATACTTGCGTACTTTCTACAAAATATGTAATAAAAAGACTGTTGCTTGGTTTTATCAATTCTGATGCTTTAGTGTTGTTACATGAAATAAACCTTTTCTGTGAAAATAAAGTAACATGATAATGTGCTTCTAAATGCTGAAGCTTATAGAAAAGCTGTGACACAAACCATGTATAAATACTGTGACTGTTCATCACTGTATGATAAAAAATACCATGCCTTTTATTACAGAACATTGGATAATGGTAAAGGGATTTTAGTACAATTTTATATAGATTATGCAAATCATGTGCAATGCATGTATTAAAAATGGTAGAATAGCTTCTGCCTTGATTTAATATAGTCATAAAGTCAAATACGAGAAGATATTTGAAGTAACAGTAAAAGTTTGTGTGATACTGTTTTCTAAGAGATCTAGCATATAAGATTCTCATGTCACTAAGATACGAGACTACAATAATTTTGTATTACTAGTATGTAAGGTATTAGACTAATTCGACAGTCTCTAAGTAGTAATGACAATGCCCACATTTAAAGGGTAATAGCTTCTCATATTTTAATAACTATATATTAACGTTTGAGGAATATATTAGCAGTTTCTTTATATTTTACCCCAAGTCACTGAATCATCATTTTCAAAATGCGTTTCATCATTTGCATTTCCCTAAACAAAGAAAATGTTCCAGACAATTACCGCGGGGAATGTTTAAGTTAATGCTGCTGTTTTCCTTTCACAATCAGCGGATAGACATTAAGGTATGAGGTTAATTAGTCATTAGAAAATGGTTGAGCAGTGAGAAATAATCTAATTTGTGATGTATTAAACCTTTATATTACACACTGGAGGAAGTAAGTAGCTAAAGCTACACATGCCCTAAGCAGAAAAATCAAATAAAATAATTTGTGCCAAATAATTAATAAGTAAATTAAATAAGTTCACATCATTCTCAGAAATTAAATGTTCAGAATCATAAAATCTGACTCAGATAGATATATTAATACACAAAGCTATTCAAAGATTTATTCTGTAATGAAGAGAGCTGGGATTTAAGCATATTCATTGTATTCATCTAACTTGGGTTTACATATTGTAGACTTACATATGTGTGAGACGTGTCTAGATATTTACACTGAAATGCACTTATATCTCTTCTTTGTTCAACAGACTTTAATTTTAGCACATCAGTTTCACTGGAATGCTATAGATGAGTTTTTTTTAAGTCAGCAAGAATACTCAGAGCCTAACAATTAAAGAGACAAACCTCCACTTTGAAAGAATAAGATGTTGACTGGAAGCTGCAAAAAAAGAAAACTAATTAAATAAATAAATAATTCGCATTATTTGTACTTGCCAAAAAAGAGGAAAGGTTTGCTTACTTGTGTCATTTGTACTTATGGCAGGGGCATTTTCTGCTAGCTTAAAAAGGCATGGAAATGTCTGTACCAACTGGCTGAACCAAAATGTCCACATTGGCGGGGGCACTCACTCCAGGGATCTTAACCTAGCCTATGGCATGAGCAGGTCGTACTGGAGAGATAGATACATCTTTCAGAGACTGCCACATCTCCAGAACAACCTTCCAGTTCACATGAAACAGAGCCCCCCCCCGACCCTCTTCAAATGTAACCTAGATCAATGGATGGGTGACTGCAAATTCACTCCTTTGGTGGTGTCCATATATCCCTTTTGGACATAGGAAGTGGAAATTACTGCCATAGACTCTTATCTCTGAGAACTTCATTCACCTAACCACTGACACTTGGGGAAACTCGGGATAAATATGGCTATGCTTGTAAGGGCTCTAGGGCCATAGCTATTAGCCTAGATAACCCCTATGAACCTATGAACATTGGAAGAAGTAGACTTTCATTTCTTGGGTGCTGTAGCCAACTGCAGTGGCATTTCCAGGGTTCTGTAGCCAGCTACAGTGGCATTTTCTGGGTGCTGTAGCCAGCTGTAGTGGCATTTCCTGGGTGATGTAGACAACTGCAGTGGCACTGGTGTGTTATCTTCAACTGTTGCAGGCTTTTCCCAAGTGTACTGCAGTTTCTTTCAGCAACAAAAGTGACAACTGCTTCAAAAAACAGAAGGTTTTTATACACTGGAATGTCATTAGTTGGTACTGCACTTTTAAAAAAAAAAACATTTATGCATTTATTTAGTTATTTATTCAACTTCAAAGGTACATAGATGGCAATGTAGTTATTTGTCTTCATCTGGGAGCATTTAGTCGAAATATTTTAGTCGACATGAAAAATTATAACAAAACATTGGGTTATTTTTTAAATATTAAAAGTAAAATCAAAACAGTCCTTTCAGACTGGTTTACAAAAAGCCATCATTGCTCTTTCTCCTGGGTGGTCCACAGATCCACAGCCAATAGAGCTCCATCTGACTAATTGAAGAGATTATGACATAAAGATTCATAGTTATATACTAGGCTAATGACCACTGGGGACTTCATAGGCATAGCCATACATCCAAAATGTATCTTACAAGTTTATGTACCTAAGACGTTATTTAAGGAGTATACATTAGTTAGGCAAGATTTACAGGCTTCTTCTAGCCATTAGAAATATAGGTTCTAGACCTGGGATGCATTTCCAATTTCCCATTCACTGGTCCATGTTTCTCTTGAAAAGGGGTTAGAGAAGAACTCTGCTTCACATAGATGGGAAGCCAGTTCCAGAGAAGGGGAATTCTCTGAAAAACATACCTGTCCCTCCAATATGTTCTTTTCATGTCACAAGCAAAAATTAAATCCTTAGACTGAGTAATTTTGATGCTATATAATAAATATGCATACTTAGGTATAATTCAAGAACAATTATAAAAGACACAAAAATATATCTTTAGTGAAGTTTTTAAGGTGTGATAGAGTGGCAGCATTGAGCTCTGGCCATGCTTTTCAGAAGGCTCCATTCCAGTACACCTAACACATACTCCAGATCTGTAAGGGACGCTGCAGCGGTAGCATTGTCTCTTCACAGTAAGAGGGTCTATGGTTTGATTCTTGGCTGGGGTGCCTTCTGTGTGGAGGCTGCATGTCCTCCCTGTGTTCATGTGGGTTCCCTCTGGGTGCTCTGTTTTCCTCCCATATTACAAATACGTGTCTGGAGTGTTTCTCCCTGGGCCTCCACTGAAAATTGGCTTTGTTCCAAATTGGACTTTCCCGGTTAACAAATGTTAAATAAAATAAATAAGTAGGGCAGTGCAAAGAAAATGGCTACTCTGAATACAAACTGTTAGTGCATAATCAGCAAATGGCAATGATCTAGGAGTGCAATAGTGGCATTGTCCTTTGAAGTTGTGAGGAAAAATGAGAGTAAATACTGCATTTAGTGTAATGGCTGAAGTTCTGAAGCTTTCGAAGTGTGGTAATTTAACTGTAGTAAGCTGCTTATTTTATTTGTAGCAATCACCTTGCTGATGTTTTAGAGCATAATTATGTGTACTAAGCCCAGACCTAACACTGCCACTGCCTCAACCCCAACCATATATATTACCTTAAGAAAAAGCATTTCCCTAACAGTGACAATATTTAAGACAAAGTATTTCTGAAGGTGCAAATAGGTTTTAGTTAACAGCTCAGAAAAGGAAAATATTTACTTTCCTTTTTTTATCAGCGTAGGTTAAAGCTTTTCTGTTTTTCAGAGTTGATAATCTTGGCATTTATTTTAATGTTGTGTGCATTGGTGTTTATAAACATTAAATTAATTAATTATATAGACTTTGTCAATTAAACAAAAAAAACTCTAACTTAGAAGAAAATGTCACTGAATCCCAACCTACTGAAAATTAAAACTACTGAATAACATAAAATCCTAAGGCTCCCTACCTCCATCTACCCTGACTCCACAAAGGAGGAGCGATACAGACCCTGGGAACTACTTCCCCATTAGCCTGATGAGTCTGATATGTAAGGTTATGGAGCGTATCATCATGGACCTTATAAATAAGGACATAGGGAAACTCCAAAGTCTGGACCCCACACAGTTTGGGTTTGTGAAAGGTAGATCATGCCTGCTCAACCTGATAGACTTCTTCGAGTCTGTCACCAGAGCTGTGGATGAGAGCAAGGTAGTTCATACAGCTTACCTAGATCTTGCCAAGGCCTTTGACACCATCCCTCACTCAGGAATCATAGATAGACTCACTAAACTAGGCATAAACCCCTATGTCATAAGATGGGCTCTCAACTGACTCACTGATAGAACCCACACTGTGAAAGTAGCAAACTCCAAATCTGACTGCTGACCAGTTACAAGTGGCATCCCACAGGGATTGGTCCTAGGTCCTCTCTTGTTTTGCATCTACTTCTCAAGTTCACAGATGATTGCAAACTGGGAGCCATTATTGATTCTCCAACTGATGTAGACAGTCTACAAAAAGGCCTGGTGACACCAATGACTGGTGCCAGATCCATTGCCTTAAGCTCAATGCCAAAAAGTGCATTGTCATTCCCTTTGGGAAAAATTTGGCGCCCATGAACTACCACATAGGTGGTAGTCCACTAAACACCGAAGGTATGATAAGAGACCTGGGGACACAGGTTGACAGCAACCTCTGCTTTGATAACCACATTGCCACTGTAGTCAGAAAATCCTTCTATGTGGCACATCTCATTACAAAAGGTTTCTCATCCAAGAATAAAGAAGTCATAATCCCGCTCTACTCATCCCCCATTAGACCTACTATAGAATACAATGCCTCATTTGGTATGTACCTCACTAGACACCTACAACAACTGGAAAGGCCACAAAAATACCTCACTAAGAAGATCTTAGGCCTTAGAAATATGCCCTATATGGACAAACTCAAAAATCTCCAGCTATACTCTGCCTCTTATCGCCTACTTAGAGGCGATCTCTGCTTGACTTACAAACCCATGTCTGACCCAGAGCTGCTAGATATGCTACACCTAAAGAAATCACAATCCCTCCATGTCACATGCTCCAGGGGACCTAAACCTCATTACCACAATAAGCAGAGCATGCTGGAGGGACAGGTTCCTAACCCAGCGACTTCCCATACTCTGGAACAAACTTCCCATTCATGTCAAGCAGAGCACTTCACTGGCCCTCTTTAAGAAAAATCTTGACAAGTGGATGGGCCATTGGAAGTTCATCCCAGGGATCACTTCAGTGGCCTTGCTTGAATGGGGCACTGGGAACTAACTTTGTGCGGCATGATGCCAGGGAATCTTCTTTTGCTAGGCTTATATAGGCTCTGGGGCTGTTAGCCTAGTACACACCTATGAACCTATGAATCTATAAATCTGTTGCTGGTCCCAGGTGTTGGGGAATCCTGCAATGACTTGGTAAAGATTGTTTTTAATGATGCTAAGGATTTTAAAGTGCACAACTATTCCTTGGGGGACTTTGATAGTGCCCATGCGAATATTTTATCCAAAGGGTTGACTTTTGTTCCAGCCAGAAGATCAGATGTGGCCAATGTTTTGACTTGAGATTATATATTAGGAAACTGAATTTATGAGTTTCATTTAATGCAGAAAATGTGATTTTACAAAGCACAGGTCCATGATGGCCTAGTATTTTAACCCCCCTTTGCATTGCATACTGCAAATATTTGAAAAGTTATGTGAGTTGGATATTAGACATATTTGGAATACGCTGAGTCATTGCAAGTTTTGCTGTATGTCTGCAACTGAAATTGAATTGGTGAATGAGATTTGTGGTGAAAGTAGCTTAAGAGTCATGAAACCTGATAAGGGGTAGGGCTGGATATTATGAATAAAGAAGATTATTCTAGTCATATAAACACTTTGCTTATGGAGGACACCTATGAAGAGGTTTCTCACAATGAAATTAACATAGCGTATTCTAAAGTTTATTTGCAGTTAGAGAACATGTTACTTCAAGGTCAAACAGACAAGAACAATTTTATTTACATGTTCAATGATAGGCTGGTTTTACTAAGTATTTCTGGCATTCCCAAAATACACATGTTTATTGCCAACCCACTGTTAAGGCCTATTGTAGATACAACTAGGTCAAAAATGTATTTCATTTCTAAATTTTTGGGTACCATTTAAAAGGATGGTTTGGAAATATTAATGTATGCCTGTAGAGATTCCTGGGATTTTTTTGAGCAGGATGAGTTAAGTAGCTTTTAATGTGAAAGCTGTGTTTTTAATGGTATATGTGAATGATATATATATTCAATCATCCCTCGTGGGATTGAGATGGAATGGTCTGGTGAATGTATTAATGCTTGTACATCATTGTCTTCTGTGAAAATCAATGCAGTGACATCATTTATGGAGATGGTTCTAAGGAATAATTTTATTTGTTAAGAGGGACAATTTTTCAGACATAAAATGGTATAGCAATGGTTGCGGCATGTGCCGCTATTTTACTAATTTTGTAATGGCCCATAGGGAAACTATGTACCTGATGGGTAGAGAATTTAAAGACTCCTGGTCCTTATAAACTAGATTTTTGGATGATATTTTTATACTAGGAACTAATATGCATGACAGGTTCAGTGATTTTATTGGGTATATTAACAATGCTGTTGATTTTTCTTTAAATTTATCCACAACCTGAATAAGGATAGAATAGTATATTTGGATATAGAGATTAAAAAAGATTAGGAAAATAAAAATTATTGGCCTAGTATATATAGAAAGCCAGAATTCTGAAATTCCTTTCTGCATTTTAATAGCTGGCACCCTAAACATCAAAAGAAAGTTGTAGTAAACGAGGAGCTTGTTTGATTGGCTAGGATTATTTCTGATTTGGAAGTATTTTATAAGGAATGTAATGTATTAGTTGACATGTTTTGTAAAATGTGCTACCTACTGGATTTTGTTAATGGGATCAAGGAAGAAGTGGTAGCCAAGAGAAGGAATGTTTTTTATGTACCATTAATGGTCAAAAAAAGGGGGGAGGTGAATGACACAGGCATAATAAAAGTTTGATCAAAATTTAAGTATGATTATTATAAATCTTTCATTACTACATTTGCCTTCAATAGTGGTTTAATCTCAGATGTCCTTCATAAAAACAGGACACGTTTTACAGGAATAATGGTATACTGGGGAGAGTGGGAGAAATAAATCGTGTGGTTTATAAGAGAGACAAGTCATTCAAAAATTATTTTGAAAACGATAATGTTATATTTTTCCAAAAATGTGAGGAAAAGCTAATAATGGGTATGTATAAGTGGGGTAGGTGCTAGCAGTGTCCCTACATGTTTTTGAGGAAGTCCCTTGAAGAAGGAAGAAAGCACTTAACTGTTATTAAAGTTTGTACTCTTCGTTGCTGTGTCGTACTGTGCTTGTTTGGTTCTCTAGTTCTCTAGTTTAGAGTTGGTTGAGAAATCTTTGGGTATACCCTTAACACAACCCACACCAGAAGTTTCTAGCAATAGGAGATGTGTTGAATTGGATAAGTTAATAGTTGGTCTATTATTTAAAGTTATTTACTTGTTTGGGATTTCTTATTGGATAATTTTAACATGTGATCTTGGTATAAGACATTTAATAAACATTGGTCTTACTTTTTTTAATGTTCTGATGAAGTTTCACTGGTAGGAATGAAGGTATTCAACATTCTAATAAAATTAATTTTTATCTACTGGAAAATGTTACATTTGTGCTCTGTAGCAAGTTTTTTGTATTTCGCATATAAGGGTGACAAAGAGTATATAAGAAGGAGCTCAATTAGCAACACTGGTGAATGCTTCATTTTGTCTTAAAGTAATGTAGAAATAGCACCATAACTATATTGCAAATTACAGAAAAAATGTCTATTTTGCATAAAAGGGAATATACCTTTATGGACAATGATTCAAGCAAATGTTGTAGGGGATGTAGGGTAGTAGGTTAGTTATATGCCTGCAATGTAAGGGAGAAACAGTATTCTTAACCTTGGGCAAGGAAATAAGTTTTGCTATTTGGCAATGATGCAATGGAACATGAAGGAATGTTATTGACAAGTGACTTTGTAATACATGTTTAAGTTTTTATAACGAATTTAGATCTAAAGATTTGCTGTTCTTGTTAAATAAAATTATATTTTTTGTATCAATATTTAAGATCCATAAAAAACAGAAAAAGACCAAAACTGAACTCAGGGAGATCAAAACAGCCAAGCAGGGAACAAATGTGGTGAAGGGAAAAGGACTAAAATAGCTGCAATAGCACAGGAGAGTAATTGTTAAATATATCTGTGTTCTCCATAGAATAAAGAGAGACAGAGAGAGAGAGAGAGACAGGGAGAGAGAGAAAACAAATGTGCTGATAAGTAGATTAGACAATGTTTATTCAGAGTAACATAAAAGGTGATCCATGTAGTTTCAATAAAGTTTGAGAATGGATAGATGGCAGTTTTCCTCTCCTTGCAGAAAATTGATTTTTGTAGCTCAGCTTCTCTCCTGGAAACACACATTAAGGTACAAAAAGTTGTCTTGATGAGAACAGAGATTAGCTGTGTCCTGGTAAGTACTATCCCATTTCTGGATTTAATGAGCTACTATTTGGTGGCAGGAATAAGATTTTCTTCTTAGTCTATTCACTTTAATTGACAGGCCAAACTCTGTACAGGAAGTAAATTGTCACAGAGATGAATAGAACATTGTTAATATATAGGATATTATACACAGATACAATATACAGAGCTGAACAATGTATAATTTTTAGAAAAGATTGCAGGGAGTCATCTTTCAAGCTGGAATAGGAGCATCCTTTAATGGTTCTTGACTTCTTAAAAGGACTAATGAGAGGTGCTGAGACTGTGGAGACAATAAGGAAAATAAAGAGGGTATTTATTTCTGAACACCCATCCAGGGTATTGTTAAGCATGAGCTCCAGGAGAGTGTTGCTCACTGGCAGTGGGATGGATCGTCATCATCACCATTATAATCATCATCATCATCATCAGCCCCCTTTTTCCCATTTTTTTTCTACATGGAGTCTGGGTATCATGTTAACTGTCACCAACAATCTCGATTCAGTGCCACACTCCTGCCTTCTTTAACACTCATGCCTGACTTTCACAGACCTTCTTTCACACAATCCATTCACCTCTTTGCTGGATGTCCTCACTTCTTCTTACCTTCTTCCTGTCTGTCCAAATCTTCCTCACCAGATTGTCTACTGCTTTTCTGCACGTGTCCAAATCATTGTAATCTGTCCTCTTTGATCTTTCCTACAATTGGAACTACTTTGGATTCTGCTCTTATGTCCTTATTTCTTCATTTGTTCCACAGTGTGCATCCTACCACCTTTCTCAGGCACTTCATTTCCATCAACTCTAGCTTCTTCAGCTGTTTTGCCTTTACTGCCCAGGTTTCTGTACCATACAGCAGAACTGGTCATACCACTGTCCTGTACACCTTACTTTTCAGCTTTTTTGGCATTCTTCTGTCATAGACTACACCTGACACTCTATGCTAGTTGGCTGCAGCCCCTCTGATTATAGCTTTGACCTCTTCATTCAGAGTTCCCATCTCCTCCACCACCCCTCCCAGATACTTGAAACTATTTACCTGTTCCACTATCTTCACTTCTATCTCTATTCTCAGCTTCTTCTGATTTCCCCAATTTGTGCCATTACTACTGTCTTATCTGTGCTTAGTTTCATCCCAGGTGCCTTCAGTATTGCATTCCATTCTCCTATCCTTTGCTGACATTCTAGCTCAGAGTCTGCCTGTGATGCCACATCATCTGCATACAGCAACTTTGTTGATCTGTCCCCTCCTACCTGTTTGATAATGTAGTCCATCACCAGTATGAACAGCAGTGAGCTCATAGCTGAACCCTGGTGTACACCCACCCTCTGTGAGGTCTAACACTGTTAGTACTTGAGTCATTTGGTCCTTGTACATAGCCTGCACTAATTCTGCCAATGTTTCTGGGACTTCAAACCACCACAGTACTGCCCAGATCAGCTTTCTTGGAACCTTGTCATATGCTTTCTCCAAGTTTAGAAATGCCCAGTTGAGCTCTTTCCTCATCTCTAGCTTCTTCTCAAGTATCTGTCTCACTGCAAACATCGAGTCAATTGTGTTGCATCCAGATCTGAATCCAAACTATTCATCTCCCATCTTACATTCCACTACTCTGCATATCCATTTATCAATCACCCTCTCCAGAACTTTCATGTAATGTAATAGGAATTTGATGCCTCTGTACTGCCCATAGTTGTGGATGTCCCCTTTTTTCATGTACACTGGCACAAGTATGCTTATTCGCCAGTCATCTGGGACACGCCTTTCTCTCCTCACTGCTATCAGTACCCTCAGGAGCCATTTCTCCCCTATCTCACCCAGCATTTTTATCATATCTGCTGTGACCTCATCTGATCCTGCTGCTTTCCCCAACTTCATTTTCCTTAATGCTGGTCTTACTTCTTCTAGGGTGGGGGGATCATGTATAGTAGAAAACTAGTTGGGTGATGCCAGCAAGCAAGGCAGCCTGAGACAATTTATGATTAAAACAACCAAAGTAGTTTATATTAAAGTCCTCTAAAACATGGAGATACTTTGTATATAGTATAAATGATGAGAAAATATCAAAGGCAGTCTCCGTATCAATACAAGAGAACAACGAGGAAAGTAACCGAAATCAGGCAATAATCCATGAGTGTGAGCTGCACAAATAACAAAGTGGTTCAGAACTTTCTAGTGTATTAATGTATCCATTTGATAAGCATTTGAGTCCTTTATGACCAGTAGCAGAGCCTACCACCCTGCTCTGTGCTGTGGATGGCCCTAACTAAAGGTTTTGTAATGAGTTATAAACGGGATTAGTTTCAACCTGGATCTGGGATAGACAGAATACTAAGAGTTCGTTAAAGCTTTTTTTTTTTAAGTACTCAGAAAAGCACATATTATCAGGCAGCCTTTCAGTCATTTGTATAAAGAGATGGGGGCACTCTAAACTAGCTGCATTTGGGAGACAAATCTAAAGATGAAATAGGAAAATTAATATGATAGGAGAGGAATACATGTGGCAAGCTAAAATATAAAGGAGGGGTGGACCTGAGTCGGATTCAATTTCTCTACAGTGAGGCAGATGCAAGCACTGTGTCCTGAATTAGAAACATATTTTAGCTGGTATGTAAAAGCATGAAACTAGAATCACAAACTGGCATAGGTTTTGTACCTGGAAGGAAAGGAGGATAACCTGCTCTGAATCAATATAATAGGTGCTATGTGAATTTTTGCAATGGTGAACATGACAAGAACTTTAAATGGTGAAGGGGCCTACGGAAGGGATGCATGGAATGTAATACATAGCTGATTTGTTGTGTAACTGGAGGAGGAGATCTTGGTGAATATTTTTAAATATGCACTGTTACTGGTTTAAGGGAACAGGAAGAATGAAAGTCCAGAGGTACGATCAAGAAGGAAAGTATGCATGGATATATGCATTGGAAGATGACAGAATAAAAATCAAGGGTATCTGCATACAAAAAGAGGGAGCATATGGAAGGTGTTTAGTATCACTAAAAAAGGAGAAAGATTAAGAATGAAAGAGGGCAGGAGAACATGTTATGCAGAGTCACTTTACGGTGACTGCATGATAAGACAGTGCCCTGTAATGCAGAAAGAAGGCTAGACTAGGTGTTTGTATATATTGTAGGCCTCATAATTTCTTAACAGAGTTCTCATCTAAGGCAACTTCCAGTTTAGTTTAAACTGATAGTCTGGAACTAGCAAAAAGGTAATGTGAGAACTGCTAAGAGAAAAGAATAGCATGAATAGCATTGTGCAGTTTGTATCAAGTGCTGCTAAAGCTACCGAACCTCGAGATAATGGGATAAGAAAGTGCTAAAGATAAAGAGAGAACGAGATCAAAGGCTGTAAATGGAAAGATATGAGGGACTGCAGCTGAAAACATCTTCAGAAACTATCATTTTCATTTATTGTCACTTTCACATAACTTCTATAGGAATATTAACAAATGGAGCACTTTTCTAGCAGTCTCCCTTAACATCTCTGCTGTAGTTACCCAGCTATTTGGTAACTCTTCACTGCCCCCCATTGCCTGTTTTAACTCTTCCCTGAACTCCACCTCACAATCACCCTTTTTCATCTTCCACCATTTGACCCTTGGCACTGCTCTCACACTTGTTCTCCTCTTCTTGATCACCAACGTCATCCTACAGACCGCCATTCTATGCTGCCTAACTACACTTTCCCTTGTCACCACTTTACAGTCTCCAATCTCCTTCAGACTGGCCCTCCTGCATAAGATATAATCCACCTGTGTGCATCTTCCTCCACTCATGTATGTCACCCTATGCTCCTCCCTATTCTTAAAATACGTATTCACCGTAGCCATGTCCATCCTTTTCGTACAATCCACTACCATCTGACCTTCTGCATTCCTCTCCTTAACACCATACCTGCCCATCACTTCCTCATCACACTTTACTACAATAAGATGAGTTATGTTGTGGTATAGCAAATTAAGAGGGAACATGACTAAGGTTACAACAGGCACTCATGAAGCACATAATGGTATTTTTGCCATTTTCTTCTGTGGACTGCAATCTTGGAGTTGATATATTTAAGTAGCAGGGGGTGTGGGGGCCACAGCATCCCACATGGGGGTTACGGGGGGGGATTGCCCCCTGCTAATAGTAGGAGAAGAGTAATATGCTTTCTTATTTGTAAGTGTTGGTGCACTCTGTTTTTTCAATATTATGAAATTCAGTATTTTGAGTTTTCAGTATTTTGAACTTTCAAGATTTTGGCTTCAGAATTTTGAATTTCAGGATTATGAGCTTTGAAGATTTAGAAGCGGACCTATATATATATATATATATATAGATATATATATATATATATATATATATATATATATATATGGTCTATATCAGTTCCGCGAAAATCCATTTCAGCGAATACCAAAAGAATGACATGCATTAATCGAACCGCGAACGCACTAAACCACGAAATTTAAAACATCGCTATGTACTACCTACCCAAACAAAATAAATAAACCACATACATACACTAACCAAACCCTACTCCTAACCCTAAACTAAAGCACCAAAACCCAACTTCTAACCCTACACTAAACCCCACATACACAACTATCTATGCACTATCCTTAACCCCTCCCTTACCCTAAGGTCTGTAACTACCGCACACTTCCCCTATGGAGCTATACCCTAACAAAATAAATAATACACATAAATACATTTAAAAAAACCCTACTTCTAACACTACACTGAAACTTTCATACATTACCTATCTATACACTTACCTTAACCTGCACCCTACCCTAAGGTCCGTACCTATTGCACACTTATCTTACGGAGCTATATTGCAGACGGGCCAACAAAAACACTTCGACATTTTGGATTTCGCTGTTTTGGATGTTTGGCATTTACGTAGTTCGCGCAATATGTGTCAATCATTTTGTATTCACGGAAACAGCATTTTGATCGTCTGATAGGGATCCACACACACACACACACACACACACACATATATATATATATATATATATATATATATATATATATATATATAAAACACACATATATACATATCTTTACAGCATAACTCAAAAAATGGAAGTAATAGGCAGTACAGCTGCCACTGTTTTTATATATGATTAAATAAATGTCATTAATCTTGATTAAAAAATGACTGTAAGCACTATGGTTTCAGGTAATCATTTTATATCACTCTGACATATAACGTTGAGTGGAATGATTAGAGAGACTTAACTGGCAACCATGCATATACTTAAAAGTTGCTATTATACCTCCTCCCTACTCCATTGCCTTTTTTCTTTATGACTGCCTAGGCTAATATCTTTTATTGTCTTTATATATCTTCTTGTACAGACTCTGCCATGTTCTATACATCGTTTATCTATTTTCTTTGTTGTAGCACTGATGACATTTCCCAAACTGCACACAGGATTTAGATGAAGAGTTACTAAATGTCTGTAAAGATGGATAACAAGTTTTAATCCCTGCTGCTTTCTTTCCTAAAGGACATCCGATATGATTAGTCCTAATCCTTTTGTTCTTATTGCTGCTATTAATCGCAAGTCAACTGTGCGATCTCTTCTTATGTTTCATCTTCATTAAATCCATTATTTTGTACTTTTGCACTGAAATTTACCTGCTGCACATTAAGTAATTCATTTAGTCTTGCAACGTCTAACCTCATTCTTTTTTATACTATCTTTGTATGAATACCCATTGCACAATTTTATGTCATAAGAAATAGAGCAAACCAGAATTTAAATGTTTATTGGGAAGAGACAAGTAATTTCTTTAGGACTGTGGTCAGATAATTGTGTTTTGACTAGATCAACATTAATGAATGTTCTGATTATATTGCCTATAAAAGTCAAACAACAAAAAATGTTTTGGAGTCTTCTTGCAATGGCTAGGGAAAATTATTACAAAAAATGGAAAACAAATTCAGTTCCTGTATTTAAAGAATTTTAAAATTTAACAACAATATTATAAAAAACTGAAAGAAGTAATTAGAATAAGGTCTGTAAATAATAGTAATGCATCTAGTTGCTGGGATAATCTTGAAATGTTATTGAAATACCAAGATAATTGATTTGTTAACTGCATTAGATTACTCTGATAGTTTAACATGCTTTTGATAGTATATAACGTATTATACAATGACCCCCCCATTAATATACAAAAATGTGCACGCTGATTGGTCAGTGTGCACATTGTAAATCCGAGTTATAGTAATGGAAAAAAGGTCCGGTCGCCCAGACTTTTTCCATTACTATAACTCTTCTAACATTGTCTCGCTATGTTAAACGAGTTTAACATAGCGAGACAGCTTTACAAAAAGCAAGGAAGATTCTCCGTTGCTTTTTTAAAAGCTGTCTCGCTATGTTACACCCATTTAACATAGCGACGAAGTTTGTAAAAAGCAATGGAGATCTTGCTTTCTCTGTTGCTTTCTTCAAAACTGTCTCGCTATGTTAAATCGGTTTAACATAGCGAGACAGCTTTAAAATAAGCAATGGAGATTCTCTGTTGCTTTTTTTAAAGCTGTCTCACTATGGTAAACCCATTTAACATAGCGAAACAGTTTGTAAAAAGCAATGAAGGTCTTGCTTTCTCCGTTGCTTTTGCCCACAGCTCTGATGTACTGCGTAGGCATATGCATGCGCAGTACATCAGAACTGCCGCAGAATACCTGACAGCTGCAGAAGGGCAGCAAGGAGGCATTATACAATGCCATTATTTAAGAAAAGTAATTTTTTTTTTTCTTAAATAATGTCATTGTATAATAGCAATAACTCACTTCTGGGTGTGGGTAATGCTGGATTTACCCACGGTTGGCTTTGTTTGGCCACTCGGGCTTCGCACTCATGACCAAACCAAACCAACCGTGGGTAAATCCAGCATTACCCACATCCAGGCATGGGTTATTGCTATGATATGCAACACTGAATGTTTTCCTTTCTTTGTACATATTGTATATATTTTAACTCAATAAAAAATCTTTAAAAAAAGGAAATAAAGCAAACTATTTCTTAGAAACTTATATAGTTTTCATCTGATGGCCACTAAGCAATTGCTATGTAACCACCTAAAGAACATAAAAATGGTACATTCACAATATTTTACCTAAGTACAGTCTGCAGTCAGTATCATTCATAATTTAGATGAATACAATGCATTTAAATAAAATATTATACATGTTCTATCTCTGTCTTGTCCTTTCTATAATCGTAGGTAAAATATTATTCTAATTACATCGCTCATTACTGTAAGAGATTGTTCTCTGCAAGTTGTTTTAGACAGATTGTTCAGGGCTATTAATACAGATGGAAGTTATTCATGTGGATAAGTTTAAAGTATATCTGTCATCAGAATGTAAAACAAGCAGCTTAACTTATTGAACAGATTTTTACTATTTTTTTTCAGGAAGCCTCCACACCTCCTTCATCTCCTTAACTAATATAACTAGCTCTAACATCTTGAAGCCTCAGTAATTTAGAAAAAAACATGTCAATAAAAGGCTATTTGTTGTACTGACATCAACAAATCATTATTCAATTAAAACACACACAATGATATAAACATCATAAATAATACTAGACACATTATTCAGGTCAAGATATATCATCAATGTTTCAGATTATCTTACTGTACTCTTATTATGTTTATTATGCTTATTATGATTTTGTTTGTTTGTTTGTTTTTTTGCAGGGAGCTCCCACACTTCCTGCAACTCCTTTCTTAAAGTAAATTAGAAAATGGGCAAACAGTACATCAGCACTCTGATTAGACAATAAATGTTCTTCAGCAGGATATTAATGTACAAGTAATGCCTACTGAAAAATTAGCCCACCGCTTCACGGTAGCATATCAAGCATCGTGGAGCCCGGACTGAAAAAAATGAATGGTCGCCATTATTTTATACTCGCTAAGCAGCACTTCTGTTGTTTAGCGAGTGTAAAATATATTTAAAAAAACTGAAAAACAAAAGTGCGTGTATGTGTGCTTATGTTTGTGTGTGTGAGTCCACGCGTGCATGTGAGTGAAAGCGAGAATAATCAAGCTATTTTATACTCGCTAAGCAGCACTTTGACTGTTTAGTGATTGTAAAATCTAAACATAACAGAAAAAAGTGTGTGTGTGTTTCTGTTTCTGTGTGTGTGAATGCATGCATTGAAGTGAGGCGTGGGTGCTTGAGAGAGTGAAGAGTGAGAGTGATCCAATACTGGCTGTAGCAGCAGTCAAGAGGTTTACATACCTCTCACTTCTTGAATAAGTTAAATGAATAAAGCATAAAATAAAAGGGGAACAAAGGCTCAAAACAGGAATATATTCCTGTTTAAAACATCACAAAGTTGCTGCAGTAATAGGACTTGTGTTAGCATGCATTTTCTGAAGTGCAAGTGTGTGTGTGTGTGTGTGTGTGTGTGTGTGTGTGTGTGTGTGTGTGTGTGTGTGTGTGTGTGTGTATGTATCTGGGGGCGGCAGTGTCTGTGGGACAGAGTGAGAGACAGTGAGATCAGTGGAACACTGGCAGCAGCAGAAAAGAGGTTTGCGTACCTCTCGACCTATTAGTTCAAGAAATGTGGATAAAGTCTTTAATAAAGGGGAACAAAGGGTCCAGATTAGGCACAGCTTTTAAATGTTATACTTAGACATATTAAAACGGACCGGAGTTCCGCTGTGGCGACCCCTAACCGGGAAAAGCCGAAAGACACAAACAAACTTAGACATATTAAAAAGTAAGTTAAATAACAGGATTTGTGTTAACATGGATTTTCTGAAGGAAACAAAGTCTGAAAGTCAAATGTATTCATTATTAGTGACTTCAATATCCAATGACTGGCAAGAAACCATTGTAGCAGTAAGGGACCAAAAAATAAAGCAAATATATAGCTATCTTTTTCATTTAAATTATATATTTTGGATGTAAAATGCTTCCTCTAACATCATTTACATATACTACAGCAACTTTGGAACATTAGGTGGAGGAACTATTTTACATATAAAATATATAAAAAATATATATAGTAATAAAAAATATAAATAAGTAAGTAAAACAGAGCAAAAGCACAATAATGCCATCTAGAGTGTGTATTAAAGTTGTAATTAATGCCCTTCCAAGGGTGTAGATGTGTTCCACCTGTGGCTTGCTTAATATGGGTTTCTTTCCAAAGACAAGGGCATTCTTACTGCCCTTTGACCTCTTGTTGAACTTACCTTCTTACTTGCAGTATTAACTGATGTACATTGATAAAGAATTTTTCCAGATACATCACCTTTCTTGATTGACAGTTGCTAAAGTGTGTAATGTTGAATGTTTCATGCACTGTATTTATGCAAATGTCAAATACCAGAATGCACAAACACATAAACTACAATGACCACAACAACATCATGTAAATGCATTTTATTTATGCAACATCAAACAGCAGATTGTATAAACACATAAATTACAATGACAACAACAACATCAGGTAACTATTTTATCTCTGCTGTCATATGTATCTGACCTTACTGGACATGATTATACACAAGCAACAGTCCTACAGTTTCACACTTTGCATAGGGCATTTCCATACTTTTGCGTGATGCCAACTGTATTGCTGTATGTTGTAAATAAAAAAATTAACCTTAAGTGCTAATGTTTCTGTAAACCTGGATGTACTCATTTTATCTTCAAATGGATGTACATAAACAGCTAAAATTCAGATCAGGGCCAAATACCAACTATTCTCAATCTTTATATCATCAAGAATCTATAACACTTCTTTAGTTTATCTAACAAAGGCCCTAAGCTCAATAAGAGCAGGATTTACATCTACAGACACGCAAAGTTATTAGTATATCAGTCAGATTGCCTGGCATGTCCCTCTTGTGGACTATAAATCTTTTTCTCTTTCTTTCTTTCTTTCTTTCTTTCTTTCTTTCTTTCTTTCTTTCTTTCTTTCTTTCTTTCTTTCTTTCTTTCTTCTTTTCAAAGAGATAGGAGGCTAGATCTTTCGGCCATTTTTCATCCATGCCTTGGCATACCTCTCAACCCATAACCATTGAAAAGAGATACAAAATCTATTGAAAAATAAGTGCATCTGGACACAAAATTGGTATAAAACTTGTATACAACTCCTTCCACTTTTACCAGGCTTGTGGAATACTACTTAAAACAACAACTTTAAAACAATGACAACTACAAAGTGATGAGGGAATGTAATTAACTGACAAGTTTTCACAATTAATGCAATAAAAAAGAGGTAGCTCATGAGTAACCCCTACTTATTTTTCAAAACACACCTAAGAAAAGTTAATAAAAATGTAGTTTCATTGCAAGTACACTTAGCAGCTTCAAGTGCAATTCAATAATGCAGAACCCATACAGAGCTATCTCAGATTTATCCTGTCATTAAGCATCCCATGCTCATCATCTGTAACAGATTCTGCAATACCCATCTGTCTCCAAGCCCCATCCGCAACACAAAACTGTGTTTGGAATTGCCACAAGCCCACACATCAGTATTTCCTAAAAATGCAGACTTGGGGGATGGCATAATGGTTAAAGTATTTACCTCACAGACACTATGTAGGTTTTGTGTCTCACCTTTGGAAGGAAATTGGCTAGGTATAAAATGGCAGCTACCCTAGTACCTAACTGTAAACTAATAGTTTCAATAGAAGAAAGTCAAAAATGTCCATTTACTACCTTCCATATATATGTTTCTACTGGTAGATCATAATAAAAAAATCTCTAATTGTGATCTCCTTGGACTAGAAGATGAATGGGAAAAATAAGACCCCTTTTAAGGTCATAAAATTGGAAATGCATAGAAATTGCCCTTCCAGTGTACTCGGTTTGAAAAGTCTCTAACTGTTTTTGTACTTCACAGATGTATAAGACATCAATTAACTCTATGTAATTGCTTCACAGCAGCACTGTAGAAACATTCCTTTCTTCCTCTTCCCTTTGCAGTTGATTCTTTGGTTTGCTGATGGTTTTCTTCAACATCTTCCTTGTCCCTTCTCATAGTTGATAATCAAATCTCTAACAAGACCATACATGATACCTTTAGGTTCAGCATAGGACAGTAGGTTCCCTAATTTCCAAATTTACAGTAGTAGGCAACCCATATTATGTTTACCTACTGGAAGTTTGGGACTACATACTCTTAGTCCTACAAATGTAAATGTTAAGCGCAATTAACACAAAAATCAGGCACTGAAAATGTTGAAACTTGTCATTACACATTAAACCCACTAGTTTGCTCCTATACTCTTTACATAACCTAAGTCCAAGTTTGATATATCTCAGACACAGGGGAATTCAAACAGAGGGTATTTAAACAGTATGCCGCACACACTTACCCTCCTTCAGCTTAAAATAGAAAAGCAAAGTTCTCAGTATTCTCATACTATGAAGTTGCAAAAACAATTGGCATAAATTGCACAATATTTTTAATGGTACATAATATGAAATATAAGTTAGCTTTTTTTTCTTGAACAATTCACTTAACCAGGAATGTTAAATATGGCTGTTTAGTGCTTTAGAATATAAGCCCCAAACTCTAACACCGATACATAAGATATGAGTTTCAAAGCCTGCAATATCTAGAACTGCATTACTGTGCCTAACTTCTACAGTGTTATAATATTTGTACCTTCTGTACTCCAAAGCTAAGCTAAGCTACATTTTCACATTTTGGGATATCTGAGCTACAGTTTGTGCACTATGTAATAAAATGGTTAAAAATGCTTGTGTGTGTGTTTGTGTGTGTGTGTGTGTGTGTGTGTGTGTGTGTGTGTGTGTGTGTGTGTGTGTGTGTGTGTGTGTGTGTGTGTGTGTGTGTGTGTGCACTACAAAGTATTATTTTTTGTTTACTTTTCATTGCATGCTACGTTTGTATCATTTACCTAACAAAAACTGTCTGAGCTGTTTTAATACTAATTGCTCATGAAAAATAATTTGAAACAGGATGCAATGCCCTACATATGCAATCTTATGTTCATTGTCTGGGATCTGAGCATCAGTCTTGGAAGCTAAACATGATTTAATTTCCTTTGCCTGATTAAGCATCACAAGGTTAATATGAATTCAAAACAAATCTGAAAGCAGAGGTCTGGGATATTTAACAAACATCTCAGTGAATGAGAGCTGTGCTGCGCTTTGTATATTAGTGAATTTATGTAAGACATGGCATTTCATTTTTGATTACACAGTCATTTACAATTGCCTAATGCAATCATTATGAAATTGTTTTCGAACCCAAACAATAAGAATGATATTTATTTAGACAACATGAAATTGCCCTAGTTGATGAGTCTTAGCAGCTGTAGTTGTGCCAAGTTGTGTGACATTGTGATTTTGCTCTAGGTGCATTATAGAACGCAAGGAATTAAGAAGCAGTTACTTTACTTCCTTCCTTTTCACTTCCTGAAACAAAGCATTGCTTATGTTTCCTTATGGAAGAAGTTTTCCCTGTAGATTCTAATCCACTGCTGAATTAGATGACTTCCATTATTTCTCCACTCTGTTAACTCTAAACGCCTTAAGCAGCTTTCTATGTAAAATGGTACAAAAATAGATGTAATGTGTGAAAAGGAACGTACAAGAATGTGCATTTTTACTTTAATATATTTCACAGTTGCCAGGTATACCGAAGATTTCACAGGGTATTTCATGTAATGTCATTTTAATGAAACCTTTCTCATCTCACACAGAGTGAAAAATCAATTCTGCTTTTATGGGAATAGGTTCTAACAACTTTTGTTAAAATAGGTGTTAAAATCAATAACCACTTTGGTATTAATAGAGTTGCAGATTGTAAAGTTTTTTTTAATAAATTCCCTTACATTTCTCATAGAAATGGCACAAGAACCACCACTGAGGTTCTGTTTACTGCACTCAGAGGGAACATGATGCACTTTTTTTTGTCAGTGTGTATGTGTGTGTGTGTGTGTGTGTGTGTGTGTGTGTGTGTGTGTGTGTGTGTGTGTGTGTGTGTGTGTGTGTGCTTGCTTGCATGTGTGAGGAGTAATGCAAGACTCTCTGATACAGTCTTTTATCTTACTGGTTCCACTGAGAGCCATATTCTTTTCTAATGAAGCTAGTTCATTCTGCTACACTTAAGGTGTCTTTAATTCAGCAGTCTTCTTCTGCATTTCATTTGATTTTCCAACCTTTAAGAATAAATATAATTGCAAATCACAGTATTATGATTTTGTCTAAAAGCTGTAATATTTGTATCCCTTAATGATTTGGCCACTACTTCAGTTTTGATTACAGAGGACAGATTTAGAATCCAGAAGTGGGAAGGCCATCCATTGCCTTCCTTCTATTTCTGTCTCAGCTGATGCTTGATTAAAGCCTACTTGCTGTCTTCCTCACTGGACTATTTATGCAATAACCGATAACGTCAGTGTGGTATATTGAAGATTTACCCATGGTTGGCGTGATTAAATAAAGCCAACAGTGGGTACATCTCCAAAATACACCATGGAGTTGGTTATTGCTATTACATAATGACATTATTTAAGAAAAAATACTTACTTTTCTTAAATAATGTCTCTGTATAATGTCTCGGTGGTGCTCTTCCACATTTTTCCGGTATTCTGGGGCTTTTTCTGATGTTCTGTGCATACGTATCGGACTTGTGTTCCCATGCTTACACAGTATATCAGTGCTGTGCAAAGGTACCAATAGAGAAAGGAAGATCTTCATTTTTTTTTTTTTTTTTAATTGAAAAGAAAAAAAGAAACCGGGAGACTTTTAACATTCGGCAGTGCCGGAACAGACAAAACAAAAGGATAATCAGGTAAGTTTATTTAGTTTTGCAGAACGTACCCGATTATCCTCTTATTTTTGTCTATGCCATCTCCCTCTTTTGTTTGAGGTCTTACGTCTTCTCTTTTGGTTAAAAAAAGAAAGAAAAATAAAAAAATTACGAGATATACTAATGGAAAAAAGTCCAGGTGACACAACCTTTTTCCATTTGTATATTCTCGGATTTACAACTGCCACGCTGATTGGGCTAACCAATCAGTGTGTTGGTTTTTGAATATTAATGGACAGTCATTGTATAATTTGCAGTATTACTATTGGTCAGTTTTGTGGCGTGCAAACCACTGATACATTTGGCTCATTTCTTCAAAGAGTATGCTCTAGTGTGGCCCCATGAATTATGTATAAACATCATTTATACAAAGGCAGTCATGGGCTATGTCTTAGTTCTGTTTTCTCTGCTTGAAATTCAGAATAACTTTTAAATGAAAGTGTTCTACATTTTGAAATGATGGCCTTTTTCATCTACTGCAGTCAGGCATTCATCAGCTTTGTGACATAGCTACCAAAATAAATGTTGTAAGGTAGGTACAGTCTTAGATGTTTTACTTTGAGATATGAAATACGCCACCTTTAATGTGGAACCACTGTTTAGTGATGTTTTATTGTTTTTTGTTATATACTATCTATGGGCTATATTCCAGTCCCCTTTTATGAAGGAAAGAAAAAGCAATAAAACAAATTTCTAGTATATAACAGTACAAAATGGACAGGAGAAAATGTGCATTTCTATCCTGTAATTAATAGGGGAAAGTCTGGTTAATTATATTTAAAGTAGAAATTATTTGCTCCACAGGAACCTGTAATCATAGACCCAGAATTTAAGCAAGTAAAATTAAAGTAACATTTCAATTACGAACAAGCAGAGTATAAGCAAAAGTACATACAGTGAGTGAAACTGTACCCATTTGTGTGAAGGAAGTAGAGTAGAAAAAACGATACCGATTAAAGAACAAGCAAACAGAGGAAATTGTTCTTCTAGTTTTGCAAACTGTCAGTATTTGATTACGGCTGCAAAAGATCACAGTAGAAGAAATGGCTAGCCATATTCAATCACTATACCACAGGTATAAATGCAAATCTGGGCAAGAAACTAAAATCATTACTGCTATACATGGTATGTAGTGATCCCACAGCAGAGGAACATTCTTAAGCACATGTATACTGTGCAAACATTCATACAATTCATAAATGAGGAATTCAAAGCCCTGACTTGATTCCCATCTTATTCTTAATTTCAACATTGAGTTACCATATTTATGTTAATTGAGTCGATCACATAACCTACTGCTTGTAAATTTTTCATTCCCCTTCCACATAATAACGGGTATTGAATCCTTCCTATGATTGTCTAGAATTTTGAACACTTTTCCTAACCTATTTTACTTTCCAAACATCTAACTGCATTTTTAATTTTCTCATAATGCAGTGCATGTTCATTTAGGCAAATTAAAAATTTCCCTGAGCAATGGTCATCATAAAATATCACTTGCCCATCTAATACCTCTCCCATTCCCCATCTTCCAAAAAGTAGGAACACCTTGTATCTTAATGTTATGGTTATTCCAGAGACCCATTTACAATAATCCCAGTCACACCAAATAGGATCCCATATGTTCCCTACAAAGTCTATTAAATATGCCAAGATATCTACTTCTGGTCCAGCTATCTTTTTCTAACCACTCCTGGTAGAAAAGATCATGCAACCAGATAACTCTTATCATAGAAGCTAGAGCGTATAACATGAAATCAGGTGTGCCTCATATGCCTCTTTTCCTAACTAAATATGGTCTCACTTTAGCTATTCATTTCATTGTCCCCACATAAAATTATCACACAGGATTTGGATCTTACTTATCAAAGAAAACTCTTTTTCTTGCAATGATAAGTGTCCACATATATAACAAATTATAGGTAAATTCATCATTTTTATTAAATTAATTCTAACTACTAATTAATAGGTCTTATTGTACAATTTAACCAAGAAAGAAGATATCTGGGTATCTAAATCAGAATAATTTGCTTCCATAAAGTCCTGATCTCTTCCCACTGACCTTAAACATTAATATTTGGAAACCCTTCGCTGAGCTATTGAATGCTCAGCTACAGCATTTAAAACATTACCAATCTAATCTGAAAGTCTTATTACAATTGAATTATAGCTGGGATTCCACTTTAAAATCTTCATAACAGGTATAATTGCAGATAGAATTAAACCAATCTATAGTGGTGACCATAACATAATCTCCAAACATTCAGAAAAGTTTTAATTCCCAGCTAATATTTTGCAGTACACATTGCACTTGTTGTGCCAGAACCTTCATGACCAGAGTAAAAAGTGACAGGGAAAGGAGGAATCCTTGCCTGGTGTCCCTACCAATATCAACATATTCAGTCAAATGACCATTAATTATACATTGCTCCTTAGCGTTTTTATAAAGGGCAAAAATTCAATTAAGAAGCATAGGATCAAACCCTAGTTACCCCAGTATTTTAAAGAAGAAGTACCACTGTACTGAAGCAAATGCTTTTTTAAAGATAAATAATATAACCCTAGCCTTATCCCAGTCAAGTGTGTTAGCCTGTACCAAAATAATTCCTTAATGCTCCAACTGGGTTTAACAGCATGGCCCTTTATTAAACTTTTCTGGTTATCTTTGACCAACCTTAGAATGTATTTCTGGAGGTGTGTAGCCAACACCTTGGCTTCTATATTTATTGAAGTGACATGTATATCATACATGTATGATCAGAAAAGCATTTGCCTTGTTCAGTCTTTGGGAGAAGAAAAATCTAAGCTCTAGAGAGAAAAAAAAAATAGTTAACACTTCATCAATAATTTTCTGGTTAAAAACCCAGGCTAATTGTAGTACTAACTCATTCCCATATAATTTATAAAATTTATAAATTCTACTGGGACCCCATCACTTTCCTGATTCCATGTAACAAATATGCTGAATATCGCAGTCTAGGTCCCTCTCTGATTCTGACGATAACTGTTCTCTTTCCACCCAAACTTAAAATGTTTGAAATGATTTTCCATCTTTTGAATGGAATTTGCTATTTACAATTGTAAAGATCTCAGAAGAACTCAAAAAAACATTTTTTATTTTCTCCCAATCCCACACCGCCATCCCATCCATATCTGTCACTGATGTTATAAGATTTTCATATCATTACTACAAGCTACTTCCCTAAACTGTCCCCTGCACCATCAGAAATCTTGTTTATTAATGAGGCCTGTCTCTACAAAAGAGGTGGCATTATCATTAAACAACACCTTTAAAACATTAATTCTTTCCAGCTTCTCTCTTATGGGTCCATCTCTAGATTCAATGTCTAACATAATCGGATGATTTTATTGCATAACTAACTTACTCAAAGTGCCTGTTTAAAGTATTTTCTCACCCAATATCCCTCCTAATTCATTAAATATCATGAGTGCACATTTTATCATATCTCACCAAAACTATTTGCTGTTATCAGCCTTCAATCTATTCCAGTACATAATATTCCTAACTTATTTTATACCATCAGTTTCCTCTTCCCTGGGAGCCATTGCCAAGATATTCATTTCCATTTATTTTTAGAAATTTTCTCCTGGTCAAAACTTAAAGATGACATGTAAGCATGATCTGATAAATATCTTTCCCTTATCCATGTATTGTCTATTTGCATTAAACCTTTACCCCCATCAGAAATCTATCCAACTTCTCATTATTAGAAAATATACATTTTTTGCTTCAGAATATTCTAATCTCCATACATTTACCCAATGGTCCTTACCCTGCCACTTGAAGAGAACCTGTCCATTCCCCAATCAACTTCCACATTAAAGTCACCTCTGTTACCTAACTCTCACCATGTGGTTGAAAGTTGTTCCATTGATTAACAAAGTTAATAAATAATCCAGATTAATCAATATTCGTACCATATAAGGAGCCCAATTTCCATTATTGTCTTCAATTAAAAGACCAGTCATGATCTACCTCTACTTGGCAATCTCTTTTGTAGTTAAAATGGATACAACCTAATTGTTCTTGACCATGATAACAACCCCTCTTTTGCCTCATCCTTTGACCAACTTGGTAACATCTTAACATTTTAATTTGACCTCCTGTGAAAATATTATGTCAGCTCTTAATCTCTTTCTCTCAGAAAAAAAAAATCCTCTCAATGGGGTGACAAATTCTCACCACATTCCAAGTAACAACACTTTCTTTTCCAGCTTACTGTCATCTCTACCAGTACCAGCATCCTAGCCTTTATATAAGGCTAGGTCTGGGAAGAACCTTGGATCCAAGATGGATCTTTGCCTGCCACTCATATTCAGGATTGAGAAAAGTACAACAGCCAACATAATCGTTTTCAGAGCACATGAGCAGGTTAACTGCTGTGGTTTATCTGGCAAATAAAATATTAAGTGAAGTGATATAACTTTCTGGCTAAAAAATTCTGTTGATCATTAAATATCAACATAGTAACTCAATTAAAAAAATAACAAATTACCTGTGCAATTCCAATCTATTGGAAAACATCTTAAACTTAAAGAGAACCAGAATGTTTGACCCCAAAAAATGTAAATAACCAAAGTTAGGAGATATGCATCATGTATGTCAAACCCCAAAATATCTTCACTCTATTACAATACTAATGGGGTTGTTCCAACCTTGAGGAGATAGTCATCTGTCTTTCATCAGTATCAACTGTCTCTTTTTGGCAGATAAACTAACAAAAACTTCCAAATCACCACTTGGATTTGTCTGCTTGTCCATTTCCTATTACTGAGATGAAGAGGATGATGTATCTCATGAAGTCTGGGCCACTTGTGCCCCTCTGCTACCATGCTATAGAGCTGTAAAAGATGAAAAATCAGGATCTTGCAAGAAGGAATGAATTGCTGTACACTCAGTGAACTCATAAAGCAGTTTCTCTGCTCATTCACTACCATTTTAAGATCAGTATGATAGAAAGAAATTAAGGCTTTTCCTTTCCAATCTTTGCATAAGTCTGAATAAGCAATTTTTTTTTTTACGTTCATTAGAGAAAACTTGATATGCATGAATAGTGGCACCATCAAAATGTAGTCCATGCATATAATAACAATTGCTGATCAACTATTCCTTAGCAGAATAGGAATTAAGCTTTACTATAAACTGGTGGGGCTTGGAATGGGATGATGAAGTGTTCCCAGTCCTAAGGATGTGTTCTACCTCCCAGTCTATTTCAGTAGGAACATTAAGCACCTGAAGATACTTGTTGTAAAAATATTATAGCAAGTCTGTGCAATTATCAGCTGTAGTCAGACATTATTGTTGATTTTATTTTAGCTTCTTCCCTGCTTCTTCCCTTAAAAAGAACAACTCATGCTGTTTATAGATCCATTGTTGCAAGCCCTTAGTCTCTAGTGTGACTGCTTGTAAGATATCAAACATCTGTTCCATGATATGGCTCTTCGACTAATGTTTTATTATATTTTCTACTTACGTTGTATTAATATTACCGACTGCTTCAGGATTCTCTAATAATTTATCTATTTTTCAAAATCAAATCAAGCTAGCTTTTAATGATAGAACCAGTGCAGAGAGAGCTAATGAAAAGTCATGTTGCCATGATAAGCTGCCAGTCATGCCCCCAATCAAAAACATAGTTTAATTTCAATAAATTATTGTTTATTTGCAAGTATCAATTATACTATATGTATCTATTGTTAGAGAAACATTTGTAAGATGTTAGAAAGCACATTTCAATAAATTATTGTTTATTTGCAAGTATCATTTATACTATATATATTGTTAAAGGAACTATTTTAAGATGTGAGAAAGAATAAATTGTTTTTTGGCTTTCAGACAAAGCATTCTAAAAACTTTCTCAACTAATTTCAAGGCAGCTGATTAGTTATAAGGGAAATGTTATATAATCAGAAGGAATGTATGAACATACATTTATCCAACTGGAAGAAGACAAACAGTTAATTATCTTAACCAAATTTCATAGCTAGCCATTCTGTATCTTTCATCTTCATTAGTCTTCCAGTCAGATTATATTCAACCAAATCCTTGTATTTTACACTTAGACATCCACCATTTATCTTCCATTTAGACTGTGTTCCCCAAAATTATTGGGCTTTAAAGCTAGAAAATACATATCTTCCATTTCTTATTTGTCTTCTAGTCAGAGTATGTTCCATGAAACACTTATGTTTTATGTTTCACAGCTAGCCATTATGAATCCTCCATCCATCTGACTTCCAGTCAGAGTGTATCCCCCAAATCTGTGGGCTACATAGCTGGCCATTATGCATCTTTCACCCCATTTCTTTTCCAGTCAAAGTATGTTCACCCAAATCTCAGAGTTGACTTTTACCCAGTGATTCTCTAGTACATAAGGGAAAGCAAATTGTCATTGGCATTCACAAGTTTTGTACATGAAACACTGGGGGTCATTTGCATATATTTCATGTTCTTCCACTTCCTGAAGTTTAGTTGTTCTTGTAGTTTTTAAAAAATGGTTTGTTTGGCCTTTTTACCCTTTGGTTCAGATGTCATTTGGGACTTTTTTTGCAGCCATCCTAATGCTATGAACATCAGGCTTATTTTTAAACTCTATGTTTTTAAAGTATGGCCCAACAGTCTACTTATACTGTACTGCTGAGCTCAGAAAAAAGGGTGAAGTGTAGCATATTGATAACTAATAGGGTTTTGCTTTATTGGCCTGAATATGGAAATAAAGACTTAAATGAAAGTTCAAAGACATGGACACTCAGAAGAGGTTTAAGGTATTATACAGTGAAGACTTTAACTATATTAGGTCTTGTAGTTTTTGCTAAGTGATTTGTCTGTGTGACTTTTTAACCATTTGGTTTAGATGTTATTTGGGCTATTTTTCAGTCACCTTAATGTTATGGACATCAGGCTTCTTTTGAAGCTCTGTGTTTCTAAAGTATGACCATACAATCCCCTTGTGCCATACTGCCGAGCTCTGATGTAGCTCTCCCAGTGTAACACACATAAAAATAATGACATATTGTGACTACCTGGTGCTATAAAATACCATTTATACTTTGGATTTTACTGTTGAATACTAACCCCGGGATTCAGCAGCTCTGCACGGAGTGCAAGAATAATGCAAGAGCTGCTGGAGGCAATATGGCTGCCGAGAGATTCAGGAACAAGATCCCAGCACGTGCACGTGCGCTCCTGCACTATTCCTGCACGGACACAGCTCCTGTATGCTAATTACCCCATTTGCAGGTGAAAGCCATGCAAATGAGGTGAATTAGCAATCCAGGAAGCTGGCAGCCATCCGTGCAAGAGTAGTGTAACCTGCAGAAATGTATTTGTTTAGTAACCAAGTCCATTTCTGCAAACTACAAAACGGAGCCATGACAGCTCCAAATAAAGGGTGTATATAAAGTGGGAGGCATGACAATGGCCAAATATATGGCCATTGGCATGGAAAATAGGTTCAAAATAACAAAAAATAACTTTTTTGGGGAGATTTCGGCCATTTAAGCGTAGGGCAGTGACAAGCAAACGGGATCAGCCCAAAAATAAAAATAAAACCTTGAAAAAAGCTTTTTAAGCAAAATCACAATTTTGCCATTATAGTCAATGGCAGGCAGAAGAGAACAAGGCCACTGAATAGTGGTTGCTAAGGGGGAAGGCTCAGTTTTAGACTTGTAACTAGGCATTAGCAGTCAATTCTATGCAAATGAAAGGAATGATACCGAATCACAGATTTCCCTTCATTGCTAGCCAGCACCCAACCGTGTAGTTGCAGGAAAACCATGGTGCAAGCCTAAGAGTTAGCTGACATCGTAGAGGGGTGTCTCAGGCATGCTGTAAGCTTATTGGAGCTCTGTGGCTCGGGTTTGCCCTTAGCTTAGCAGAGTTAAGGAAGGGTGTGTGTCTGAAACTGCCTAGTAGTATTTACATTGCTAAACGGGTGTTTTAAACAAAAAAAAAATTAAACCAGAAAATAGCAGCTCCAGTCACATCTGAGCACTGTGTTTGCACGGCGTGCCTCGGGGCTTAAACAGGTAGGCAATGGGAAGAAAAAACAGCAGTAGGAAGGTAATCAAGGAGAACTAGCATAGCTCTCAGGTGAAATGTATCAAAATCAGCCAATTACAAAGGCAGCAGCCAAGCCCAGACACTACTATAAACTATGCAAACACCTTTCCCTCTGGCACAAACTCTACCCCACTGGTGTATATACATGGGGAAAATTTGCCTAACAAAAGCAACAAAATGATAGAGGCTGCTTTTGCACTCATAAATCAACATGTGGAAGAGGCTGAGGGTGGTGAGGATGAGAATGCTGATGACCAACCCACAGTGAGGTGAAGGAGAAGAGTGTATAGACCCAGAGTAACCTACCAGGGGCTACATGAGCTGGAGATAGTGGAATGCTATAGGGTGGACAGGGACCTCCTACAGCAAATTGTTGAGCTGTGCTGGCCATGCCTCACACACAGAACCAACAGGGGGGAAACCATCTCAGTGGATACCAAGGTATGTGTAGGCTTAAGAATACTAGCCACAGGTACCTTCCAAAGGCCAGCTGGGGATATCATAGGGATCTCACAGGCATCAGCATCCAGGACACTCCACCATTTCCTGGATGCCATGTCAGCCATGCTGGTGAGCACATATATTTCCTCAACACCCGTGAGGTGTTGACCAGTAATATGCATCTCATCCACCAAATAGCAGAATACCCTGAGGTAGTGGGTGCTATAGACTGCATGCACATACACATCAAAGCAACACCCAGTGAGTGGGGTAGAGTCTACATAAACCGCGAGGGCTTCCCCTCCATCAACTGCCAGGTAGTGTGCGATGCCCAGGGCATTATAATGAATGTGTGTGCTAGCAGCCCTGGAAGCTATCATTTTTATTATTTATTTTACATTTGTTGACCGGGCTAGTCCAACTGGATACATATCCATTTTCAGTGGAGGCCCGGGTAGAAAAGCTCCAGTTAAAAAACATAGTAAAAAACATACTAAAGAAACATACAGAAACATCTATTACAAACAATAGAAAATGGCATTAATATGGAATAATTCATCTTCAGTTTAACAATATTTAAAAAAGGACTGAGAAAAAAATTAGTGGAAGGGTTAAGCATGGTAAGTAGTACTCATGAGTGACAGTGTTAGGAATTAAGAAGGAAGGTTAGTTTGAAGAATGGTTGCATTAAGAGTTATGGTTGAGAATATTATGTTTTGAGGGTATCAGATAATTTGAGAAAAACAGTTAGTCAGGGTTGGTACAAGAGCATAACCAGTGGTTAGAGAAGAAACATTTTAGGTTAGTTTTAAATAGTGGGAGAGAGGTTAGGGTTGTAAGGTCTTGTGGTAATTGATTCCATATTTTACCAACTGAATTAGAGAATATGGAGTCGCCTGCTAAGTTATTTGATAAGGATGTATGAATCAACATTTTGTTAGTGGAGCACAGATTCCTTAAGTTATTATATGGTCTTATGAGGGTAGAGAGAATTGGGGTGTTGTTGGGTTGGTGCAGGGCTTTGTGGGCGATTATAAGTTGGTTAATTGTAATAGGTGAGGTAATTCAAGCCAGCCTAGTTGTTTTAGATTCTGACAGTGATGAGTCCTGTGTGGAGAGTTTGTAGCAAATCTGGCAATATTGTTATATGATCTAGCTAGTTTGTTAAGATTATTTTTAGAAAGATTGGTATATATGGGGGAAGCATATAACAGGCTAGAGATTAAGTGGGTTCTAGCTATGGTGGTTCTGGCTACTGGTGTCAGGAAAGGTTTGATTCTATAGAGGGATCCAAGTTTTTTGTTAATAGATTTTATTGTAGTGTTTATGTGAGTGTCAAACTTTAGTTGATTGTCAATTGTAATTCCTAGGAGTTTGGTGGTGGGGTCTGGAGCGATAACAGTACCATTGTTGGATGTAAGTGTGAACTGAAGAGCGGGAGACAAGTGAGAGGGTGTAAAGAGCAGTAGCTTGGTTTTTTTGGGGTTGAGGAGTAGACAGTGGATGGAGAACCATTGTTCTATAGTGGAGAAGGCTTTTTGTGTGAGAGAATGAAGTTCAGTTAGGGATGAGGCTGAACAAATGATAATAGAGCCATCACCATATTGACTGCAGGCAGAGAGTGGAGTAGAGTGATGAAGGTCATTTATGAAAATGGAAAACAGTAGTGGACCTAAAATAGAGCCCTGTGGGATGCCTAGGGAGGTGGGAAGGAGGTCTGAAAGATGGTTTTGCCAGAGAACTGCTTGTTTTCGGTTTTCCAGGTAGGATGTAAACCAGTTCATAGCAGGATTATCAAGAGAGGGGGACTTTAGTAGGTGAAGAAGAAGTTGATGATTGACCATGATGAAGGCTTTAGATAGGTCTACAAAAAATGCTGAGGATAGAATATTTTTGTTGTGATTTGTGTTGATACAGTTGGTAAAGGATAGCAAGGCTGTGGTGGTACTGTGGAATGGCCGGAAACCATGTTGACAGTTAGCTAGGAGATTATAGTGGAGAAGGTGGGTTATTAATTGTTTGTGGATGCATTTCTACATTATTTTGGCAAGTGGAGAGAGTAGAGCTATGGGGCGAAAGTTGGAAAACTCAGTGGAGTCACCACCTTTGTGAAGAGGAATAATGTGTGAGATTTTCCAAATAGATGGGATAGTGCCTTCTTTTATGGTTCTATTGATCAATATGGAGATTGGGTAGGCAATGGCTTTGGCTCCTATTTTGAGGTATTCTGCTGGTAATTTATCATCTGAGGGGGTAGTAGGTTTTAATTTTTGAAGTAAAGAAAAGATATAGGAGGTGGGTATAGGTTTAAGGTGAAAGGGGGGGAGGAATGGAGCTTGGACTGGGCAAATTAGAGGTATCAGGGTTTTGTTGATTAGCCAGATTTAGTATAGCAGTAGTGAAGAAAATATTAAAGGCATTTGCTGTTTGTAATAGACAGTCAGGGTTGGAGCCTAGTGGATTAGGTGTTGCTGCTTTGCCTGGGGATAGTAGTGTGTTGATAGTAGACCAGAACTTTTATGGTTGTTGAAGGGATGATTGCTGCAGTTGAATATAAAAGTTCTTTTTATCTTGTAGGATAGCTTTTTTTGTTATGTTTCTTTGTTGTCTAAAAGTTTGGTGATCAATCATGTCCTTTGTGGTACACCATTTAGCCCAAGATTTATTTCTACTAAGAATTAGTTTCTTACTGTGATTTGAGAGCCATGGGGCTGGTTTATTTTTTATTCTTATGGAACGCATTGGGGCATGATGGTCTAGGATTGCTAGGAAAGTGGTATTGAAGTAATTAACTGCTTCATTTATAGGGAGGGACTTAAGGGGTGACCAGTTACATTGTTTAAGTTCGGTTAGAAACAATTTGTGGTCAAAGTGTTTTTTGCTACGGGCAGTTATGACTGAAGTGGAGATATTTAAACTTGTTTTATGTCTGATAATATGTGTTAGAGAGTGGTCACTAAGGTCATCTGGGAGGGTTCCTGTTGTATAGTTTTGCTGTGGACAATTTGTTAGTATCCAATCCAGGATGCTTTCTTTATTATTAAGTTTATTTGTTCTGGTTGGAGAGTTTATAGCTTGTGAGAAGCCATAAAGGTTGATCAGGGTGGATGGATTGGTGTTGTTACATAAATTCCAGTCAATATTAAAGTCTCCTAGTAGTATTGTTTCTTGAGGGAGATTAGAAGAAAGCCAGTTAAGTAAGTCTTCTGGTATTGTAGTGTTTTTACCAGGGGGAAGGTAGGTGCAGATGATGTTTATTGATTTATGGGAGTTAAGCTGCAGTTTAGAAATAATTATTTCTACGTTGTTATCTGAGGGTAGTTTATGATTTATTTTGCTGATTTGTAGTCCTGCTTTATAAAGAATTGCTACCCCTCCACCTTTTTTATTTATGCGGTCTTGTCGAAAGATACTATAGCCTGGGGGGATAATTTCAGTATCTTTTATTGTGGGTTTGAGCCATGTTTCGGTTAAGCAGAGGATGTCGAACTGCTGAACATCCAGAAGAGCATGAATTTGTGGTATTTTATTGCATATACTACGTATGTTTAGATGGGCTATTGAACGCCTCTATCATGACTCCCACATCTGGCATATGGTGCAGCTGTACCAGATATTTGCCAATGGGGACATCCCATATGGCCACCTAGTGAGGGATGCTGGTTACATACTGGAGTCATGACTGATGACACCCATCAGAAATACACACACACCAGAACAATAACTCCATAATAAGGCACACACACACACACGCGCACACACACACACACACACACACACACACACACACACACACACACACACACACACACACACACACACACACACAGACCAGAATCATAATAGAGTGTGTGTTTGGGATGCTCAAGTCATGGTTCTGGTGCCTGGACATATCCTGTGGAGCCTTGCAGTACTCACCAGCTACATGTACCCAGATTGTCACTGTATGTGCCATGCTACACAATATGATCCTGCAGAAAAAGCTGCAGCAGGAACAGCATGGGGCAGGGCCACACAGCCTCCTACCATTGCCAAGGCCAGCACAGGCACAGAGAGGAGGAACAACCTGAGCCTGCCCCTGTAGGCAGAAGGAAGCATGCCCAGTATGCCCAGGCCTTGGCAAAGAGGCAACGCATAGCATATACATTGACCTGGTAGGAAGCCAGGGAATGGCACCTCTCTATGACTCGCACATACAGTAAAAGAGATGCCAAACATGACACTACCTGTGTTTAGCCATGTATAGGGAGTGCACTATGTTAATTCGACATAGTTAGCCCTCCAGCACCATCCTTAATACTGGCACAGCCACAAGGTGAGTCACTCTCACTATCAATTGCTGAATGTAGTAGTATGTTCTGCTACCTGTATCTATGGTATGGATGTGAGCATGTAAGGGAAACGGGTGGCTGAATGGGATGGCAGCAGATAGTAGACACCTATATCGGCAGCATGAAATCCTTAACAAATACTGGTGCCAACATAGTAGGCAGTACTAGACAAGGTGACAAAACCCACTGCAGGAGATGTGGTGGGCCAAATGTGTGTCCATAGGACACACACAAGCATGTCAGTGAGGCCCACATACCCAACAACAGTCTCAGCCAGCAGGACAGGTGTAGACAAACACAAAGAAAGGCTGTGCTAAGGCCTCTGATTGATGGCTATGGAGAACAGCCCCCCTCCAGAACTACACAGAGAGAGACTAAAACAGGTCAGGCAGTGGGATGTTAGTTCTGAAGGGTAAGAAGTCTGAAACTGAAATGTAGGCCAATCAAACCTAAGAACTGTAGTACACTGATATGCCTCTAGTCTGCATGATAGGTCAGAATACAGAATTAAATGGAAGCCAACAGAGTACCTGAAATACCAGTACAGTCATAGCAAATGTTTACAGTTGTCAGATGTGTCCCCCACCACAATCCTATGTAGAAATGTAATAACATGTACGTGTAGGTATAATAACAGTGGATCACAGATTACCTGAGCTGTCCAAAGTAGCAGGATAGATTGTTGCACATGTACAATATGCAGGGCTCTGTGTGTTAGGTTGTTGCGTGTTGTATATTGTATGAATGTGGTCAGCATGTAGACATGGAGGGTTGGGTCCCAGTGGCCAATAGCCAGTACTGTTGATGACAAGGCCAAGTTATCACAACTGCAGTGCCAAAAACAAGGCATCCCAGCGAGACACAATCCAGTAGTAATCCATAATAATTATTCAGATGTAATATCTGTCACCATCTGAAAGATGGACATGGCATGAATGTGGGCCCAGATATACAAACAGTACACAGGTGGAAGTACCCTAGACAGAGAGTGTATAAAATGTTACTGTCAAATGGACACACCTTTGGAATTGTACATACAGGTTAGCAGCACATTAGTTGGCTGTGTAGTATGGAATGCTGATGTAATCTGGCCAAACACTGGCAGGTCACAAAAGGCACAGGTATGAAGTACCAAGAAACTACTAATGTCCCTGTACAAGCCAGCATAAGTGGAATGCCCCACATATGTCTGTGAGTCAGCTGCAAGTAGCTTCCCCTAGAACACATGCACCCAGCTCACCCCACCTTCAGCCACAGGTACCTCACAGGTCATAACCCTGCTGTTGGGAATGAGTGCAATATGACCCCCACCTCTGTAGGGGAATAGCCACAGAATGCAGCATGCTGAAGAGGTGTCCCATGCAGGTCTGTCCCTAGCTGTAAGCAGCACCCTGCCAGCATCCACACCAATGGATCAATAAGACAGAAACTATTGACATTAACACCTTGCGCACCTACCCTGTCACCCCAGGAGAATACAGTGGCTTGCAGCCTGGGACTGTAGGAGTGACACAATGCACTGGGCTGCTACAGATGGCCTCCATCACTACCAAATGCCCTACAGTCCTCTGTTAAAGCCTGTGTCTCACCTGTACTGCCAATGTATGTTATCTCATGGACTCCCAAATAACAACATAACACAGTTCACAGAACACAAATGCAAGGCCATGTTGAAAATCCCAGTAGCATGTCCACCATGTCCTACTGCATGAACTGTGGACCAACCCCTAAATACTGCTGGGATGAAGTGATAACTATAGGGATATTATCAGATATCATTTGCATAATGTTTGGAAGAGGATAAAATAACAGAGGGGGGGTAGAAGCATGGGCGGCATGGAGTGTGTGAAGTCTGAAACTCAGATGTACACAGATACTATCCCTACCTGCAAACACAGGAATGGGTGGCTACAAACCTGCTTGTAAACCACAATGTGAAGGGGTAATGACCAGAAATATGAGCCCTACCTCTGGGTAACCTGTGTGAATCTGTACAGCTGTGAGATATGGCACAGCAGGATATGGCCATACTGTCACGTCGATAGATGTACATGCATGGGATCCTCAGCCACCACAGTACCAGGCTGCTGGACCATTAAACTGACCCATCAGCAAGTGTCTGCAGCTCCTCCTCCAGAATGGCATGATTGTGCAAGAATATGTAGACTGCAGACCACAATACTGGACACAGTTTATTCATCTTGTGTTCCCCAGGAAATTACCGTAAACAAATATGCATACCTGTCAGTAGTTGATGACATAAAACATAACAGTGTAAAAGAGTACAGATGTCTGAATATCTCTGCTAACACCAACACCATGTAGCAGAAGCAGCACAGACACAACTGCTTACAATATCCCACTATCCTTTGTCCATTGTGACCCCATATTCTCCCGATCTACAGATATCCTGCAGAAACAAGTTGCTAGCTGTAGGTGTAGGACACAGATGCCTGCACTGGAGAACAACCTACATGGAATGGATTCACACATTCAGTACAGAAGGTCATATTGGGCATGCTCCCACACTTAGTGAAATGAAGCCCATGTCTGACAACAAAATACTGAAAGGTCATACTGGGCATGCTCCCACACATAGAGAAATGAAGTTCATGTCTGGCGACAACAGTGGACTATACATATCTGTCAGTCGCAGATGTTTGTGCACACACTCCACATTGCACACCAGTCATGCTTTGCACAGACATCAGACAGGAATGCACACACATATCCAAGAACAACACACTATAATAGGCCAAACATACACATACATAGATGTGCGGAAGAGAGTGACAGACAGTGAGCTTCTCATCATGAGGCCTGCCCCACCCAGCACACATCCAATTGGCCAGTACCACATGATGTGCAAATGTCTATCACTGTAGACATTTGCTTCTTGTAGCCCTCAGGACTTTAGTGTCTATGGTGCTTGTGATAACTGTATAACATGACTGTACAAGTCTTTATTCATCTAGCAGTTATATACACGTTCCTGTCAAATGTAAACCAGTGTGTGACTGAGTGTTGTGTGTGTGCTTCCAGAAGAATGGTTTATGGCCCATTTACACACACTGTACTCCCCATTGCCCTACTTTGGCAAGCCTGCTGATGTCAATCACCTTGAAATACACCTTTGGAAAAGGGCTACCCTTATAAGTGCTGTGGCATGTGCTGTAACTGCGTAATGCTATAGTGTGATATAAAAGTTAGGTAGGAGTTCTAACCATAGACATATCAACTGTTTGTGTGTGTGTGTGTGTGTGTGTGTGTGTGTGTGTGTGTGTGTGTGTGTGTGTGTGTGTGTGTGTGTAGGGAATTTTGCGGCCATTCACATTCACTTCACTTTCCATTGCCCTACTTTGGCAAGCCTGCTGATGTCATTCACCTTGAAATATACCTTTGGAGAAGTGCTAGCTCTATAAGCTCCATAGAGCATGCTATAACTGTGTAATGCTATAGTGTGATATACTAGTTAGGTAGGAGTTCTAATCCCAGACATGGCAACTGTGAGGCTCAGAGAGTGTATGTTTGCGTGTGTGTGTGTGTGTGTGTGTGTGTGTGTGTGTGTGTGTGTGTGTGTGTGTGTGTGTGTATCTAGGGATCATTGCTTTTGAGGCCAGTCACAGTCACTGCACTGTCCATTGCTTTATGTTGGCAAGCCTGCTGATGTCATTCACCTTGACGTACACCATTGGGGAAGGAGTAGTCCAGTAAATGCAGTACACTGTAGTAGCAATACATAGCTAGTTATGGGTTTGAATCTTAGTACTGTTAAGTGTGTGTGTGTGTGTGTGTGTGTGTGTGTGTGTGTGTGTGTGTGTGTGTGTGTGTGTGTGTGTGTGTGTGTGTGTGTGTGTGATCAGTATCCTGCGTGGAGGTAGCTGTGATTGTGTAATAACAGGACTCATTGTGGGGTGGATTTTGCAAATTTCTTATATTGAGGACCTACTATATGTCACAATGTCCACCTTACAAGGACAACAGATGTCAAACAGCAGAGAGGCTGGTGTAGACAAGCCATACTTCTACATGTGACATTATGGATTGGGGAACAATATAGGCAACTCTTAAATTATTTATTTATTTATTTTACATTTATTAACCGGGCTAGTCCAGCTGGATACATGTCCATTTTCAGTGGAGGCCCGAGGAGAAAAGCTCCGCTAACTACTTCATAATAAAATAATACAACAATATACAATAGTATAAAACAAAAAAACAAGAACATTAAAACTCAAATACAGTATAATTAGGCAATAGAGAACAAACTGTGCCTTAGAAGATAAGCACGGTCAGTAACTAACAAGGTTAAAAATAAAAATTAATTACAATATTTATAAGTTGAGAAAAGGGTGGAAGCTATTTTTAGGGGGCAGAGACACCACAGAAATGGAAATAGTATAATGATAAAGGTAAGAAAGAGAGGAGGAGAGGGGGTAAAGAAGGGAGTGAAGAAGGTCAGCTAGGGTTATTGCAAGAGAAAAGCCAGAGGTTGGTTAGGAGATGTGTATTTAGATTTAAGTAAGGAGGAGTCAAAAGGTCAGCCAGCTATTGCACCGAGCATAGCCAGTGGTTGGTTAGGAAGTGTTTGAGTTTGGTTTTAAATAAAGGAATTGAGGTCAGGGATGTAAGGTCTTGGGGAAGTTGATTCCACACTTTGCCAACTGAGTTGGAAAAGTAGAGTCACCTGCTGCTATTTGATAGAGAAGTTTGAATTAAAATTTTATTGCAAGAGCGTAGGTTTTTAGATTACTGTAGGGTTTTATAAGGTGGAGAGCATAGGTGTGTTATCTGGGTAATGGAGGGCTTTGTGGGCAATTGTAAGTTGGTAATATTGAATTAGTTGTGGTAACTCTAGCCATCCTAGTTTTAGGAGATTTATGCAATGATGAGTTCTATATGGAGAGGCAGTAGCAAATCTGGCAATGTGGTTGTATGAGGTAGCAAGATTGTTGAGATTATATTTTGAAAGATTAGTGTATATGGGGAAGCATATAGTAAGGTAGAAATTAAGTGGGTTCGAGATATAGTAGTTCTAGCTTCAGGAGTTAGGAAAGACTTGATTCTGTAGAGTGAGCCTAGTTTTCTGTTAGTTGATTTTATGATGGAGTTAATATGAATATCAAATTTTAGTTGGTTGTCAATAATAACACCCAAGAGTTTGGTTGTTTGGTCTGGAGTAATTAGGGTACCATTGTTAGATGTGAGAGTGAAGTTGATAGAGGGAGAGAGGTGTGTGTGGGTGTAAAGAGGAGGAGTTTGGTTTTTGGGCTGAGGAGGAGGCAGTGATTGGAGAACCATTTCTCTATGGTGGTGAAGGTTTTTGAGTGATGGAGTGAAGGTCGGCCTGGGTAGTGGCAGAGCAGATAATGGTGGTGTCATCAGCATATTGAATGCAAGTAGATTGAGGGGTGGCAAGATGCAGGTCATTAATAAAATAGAAAACAACAGAGGACCTAGGGTGGCGCCCCGAGGGAACCCTATAGAGGTGGGGGGAAGTTCAGAAAGATGGCTGTCCCATAGGACAGCTTGTTTCCATTATGAAGATAGGATGTGAACCAGCTTAATGCAAGATTGTCCAGAGAGAGCCATTTTAAACGATGTAAGAATAGTTGATGATTGACCATGTCAAAGGCTTTGACAGGTCTACTAAGAAAGCTGAAGAAAGAATATTTTTGTTGCGATTTTTGTTAATGGAGTCTATGAAGGATATTAAGGCTGTGGTGGTGCTATGGAAAGGTCGAAACCCATGTTGGCAATTGGCTAGGAGATTATTACATAGGAGGTGATTAAGCAACTGTTTGTGGATGCATTTTTCCATTATTTTTGCAAGGGGAGATAGTAACGCTATGGGCCGGAAGTTAGAGTACTCAGTTGAGTCACCCCCTTTGAAAAGAGGAATGATGTGTGAGATTTTCCAAACTAAGGGGATAGTGCTTTCTTTTAAAGTCCTGTTAATTATAGTATAGTATAGAGATAGGGTAGGCTATAGCTTTTGCACCTAGCTGGAGGTATTCGGCTGGTAAGTTGTCTGCTGAGGGGGTTGTGGGTTTCAGTTTTTGAAGTAAGGACAGTATGTAAGAGGTAGGTATGGGTTTGAGTTGAAATAAGGGAGGAGTACAGCTTGGGGTAGGTAGTGTAGAGGTGTCAGGGTTTTGTTGGTTAGCTAGATTTAATATTGCTGAAGTAAAGAATGTGTTAAAGGCATTGGCTGTTTGTAAGGGGAGTCAGGGTTGGAGCATAGTGGGTTAGGTGTTGCAGCTTTGCCAGGAGATAGTAGTGTGTTAATAGCGTTCCAAAATTTATGTGGTTGGTGGGGAAGATAGTTGTAGTTGGGTATAAAAGTTCTTTTATCTTTTAGGATGGCTTGCTTTGTCATGTTTCTTTTTGTTTGAAAGTAAGATGATCAGTACTGCTTTTAGTGGTTCGCCATTTAGTCCAGGCTTTATTCCTACTAAGGATTAGTTTTAGGGCACAGTTTTGTAAGTGAGCTCATGATTCCCGGGTTGAGGGTTTGTCCAGTAGCCCCAAATACTGTTCCCAGGGCCCCCAAACTTTTTGGAAACCTCCCAAACCCTTTTAGGGAAAAACAATTTTATAACTGGGGGAAATATGTGGGTTTTGGCCTTTTCCCCCATTATTTGGCGGGAAACCAGGGTTTTTGGGGCAAAACAGCATCACCAGATTTTGGGGAATTTTTCCCTCTTAAACATCCACTTTGGGGGCGGCCAAACAAACAAGGGGGTGTTCCCAGCCCAGGGGTTTTCAAAATGTAATTTTTGGGTCTTCTACTTTTAAGGGAATTTGGTTTTAACAGGGTTTTATGGTTTGGGCTGGTTACATTTTTAATATAATGTCTTTAAAATTTTTTAAAGTGAAAAAGGAAACTCTCCCCTTTAAAATTACTGACGGGCCCATTTTGATTTACGGGTGTGGGTAACTCAAAAAGGAATTTTTTCCAAATTTAAAATATAATATTAATTATATAATTATAAATTATTATATTATATTATAAATATTAAAAAATTTAAAATTTTTTAAATTATATTTATAAAAATTAATATTCCCTTTTTTCCTCCCAAATTTAATTTTAATATTATATAAATATATTTCATAATATTATTTATTAATCAACCCAAAACAACCAAAAACAACCAACAAAAGGGGGCTTATTTTTGGGGACAAAAGGGAATTTTTATTTTAATATTTCTTTATTATTATTTTAAATTGTATTTAATTTTAAAATTTGGGCCTTTAAAATTTTAATTATTTTTTTTTTTAAAAAAAATTTAATTTATTATTATATAATTAATTTTTAGGGAAACAAATTAAATCCCACACCACATAAATAATTGTATATATATTATTATTTAAATATAAGGGTTTTGATCACAATCCATTATGTAATATTAAAATTTAATATTATTTTTTCCTTTTTATAAAACTTTACAATTCTTTCCCGTGAACATTTAAAAGTTATATTTTTTTTTACATTTAAAACCCCAATAAAAATTACCATTTTGGGGGATTTTGCCAGGGGTTTGGAAAATCCAAAAAGGCAGCTAGTGAAAACCCCCGTGGTGTTATGCCCAAAATTTTTGGTAAAAATGTACTTTGAAAGGCCCCCATTGTTTAAATTTTGCAAACATTGGGAGTTTACAGTGTAGCCTAACATTAAATTTGGGCTGTTTTGTTTCCCCAGTTAAAAAAGGGGGTGTCAGGGACAGAAGGGAAATTGTGTGAATTTGCATTAAACGGAGAAAAATTTTTCCTTTTTAAAATGTTCCCCATTTATAGGGTGAAAACTTTCCCTTTGTATTTTGGTCCAACTTGGCATAAGGGTTTTTGGTATCCCTTCTTGGGACCCCCCCAATTTTGTCGGGAATGCCACTTTTAATTGGTAAACTTGCGTACCAAGGCCTTTTAAAACGTAATTTTAAAAGGGTTTGCCCCAAATTTTATTGTCTTCTAACAAATTTAAAATTAATTTTAAAAGAGGGGTTAAAATAAACAAAAAATTTTGTTTAAGACAAGTTAAAGTACAAAGCCCAATTTTTGGGAAATTACTTACAGGAACATTTTGCACAAAGGGGTTTGAATATTTCAAAAAAAATCCATAAAATATTTTGGGAAAAAATAGGGTTAACCAAATATTAAAAAATTATATAATAATAAAAAATATATTTATATAAAAAATTAATCCCCAGGTTTAAATTTTTAATAATTAATTTAAATTTACATTAAATATAATTAATATTTATGTTTTTTATTTTTATAAATATAAAATTTTATTTTTTATCTCAACACCACAAACCCCAACAAAATAGTTTTTAAACTGTATTTATTAATAAAAATATATTATTATAATATTTAATAATTTAATAAATGTAAATTAAGGGAATGTATATATATAATAAATAAAAAATAAATATTAAATTAAATATAAAATAATATAATATTATATATATATTTAAAATAAAATAAAATTTTAAATACACCCAACTTTAAAAAATTAATTATAATATTTTAAATATTTTTATGTACAAAAACAAATTTTGGGGAATTAATATAATTATAATTATATATATAAAATTTAAATATATATATATATATATATATTATTTTTGTAAACATGACTGTTGTATATACCTTCCCAGATGTTTCACACCGTATTTATTTGATATGTGTATAACAACATACGCGATTCAACAGTAATATCACTAACAAGTACTCCACAATTGTAGAAGTAATAGCAGTTGTTCAATGCTATTCACTATGTGTACTGACAGATATATTGGAAAAAAACAACAACGGTTTTCACAGTTGTGATGGCGTAGTGGTAAACTCCTGTGAATATACTGTACAGGGTCCTGGGTTCAAGACCTGCAATGGCTGTTTATTTTGTTGCTGTGCAAGAACAAGGGCTGTTGGATACAGAGTGTTTAAGGCAGTTTTGCACAGCTTTAAGTGGGTTTGTGCGATGGTAAAAGCTGCTAACAGGTTAAAAAAAAGGGCATTTCCATGTATTTCCCCATGAAAATCTGCTTAGCTTTTATATTAAGCAATGCTAAAACCCCTTAAGCAGGGTTTTAGCCCTGGTAACCAGTGCTCACAGGTCTAAAATTAAAAATAAAAAAAGGTTTTTTAATTCCATGTACATAACATCTTATGTTTCATTACAGTAGCAAGGGGTGGGTCTACTGTCTGGGACCCCTTGGTATTTTGGTTTGTACAACTCTTTTCCATTTGAATGTTTTTTAAACATGGGTAGTATCCCAGGTTATATGCAGTCACACTGGCATGTAGTTTTCATTATGTTTCACTGTTCCCCCAAGTAAGAGTAGATTGAAATTTTGTAGTCCGGGAAACCCAAAACCCCTGCATGCAAAGATGGACTCTGAGTCCTCACTTTTTCATTGTGGAGCTGTGTCATTAAATATTTGCTACTGGATATTGATCTCATGTGGATATTAACTGTAGACTACTGTGTGTAAACATTTGAGGGCTGCTGTCATGTAAATGGCATACCTATCAGTGTAAATTTCTGTCTGTAAAAATTTTCCTTGTAAACAGTTGGTTTTTGATTTTGTCTGTCTCTGTACAGAGGGCAGATGTCGGGGATCCATCTTGGCTGAACAGGAATTTTGCTTGATGACACTGACATGTCTGCCCAGCTGTGTTATGAATGCCACAGCTAGGAACCCACACCCTGTACACCCATTGGATACCTCAACTACACCCCCAGTCAACAGAACATGCTTGGGTACAGGTCCCCAAAGACAGACACCCCTGAAATCATGTTGCATACAGTCAACTGGAGCCCCTCAGGGGCCCCTCTGAAAAGGCACCAGATGATTGGATGTTGCATGTCCCCACCCTGAGGATCCCCGGGGTTCTGTTGATAGATGGCCTCCCACATGGCATGGGCAAACCCCCTACTTCCCATCTCCCTTGGACAAAAGCCTGGTACACACCTAAAAACACCTGCCCCTGAAAAAATACTGACAAATGTTTTGTGTGCATTACTGAAAATAACAGTGTCTGTGTGTTTTAGACCTTTATTTTATAATCCCCTAAAACCCTTCACACCACAACCCCATTGCCATAGTTAGATGTGGCTGCTGCTTTTGGACATTACATGTACCTTGTTCCCTCTTCACCCTAAGGGTTACCTGGGGCTTGCAACCCCCCTGTTGTACAAATGGGTTGATAGGCATGGGATCCCCCGAGTTCTGGCAAGTGTGTGTGTGTGTGGGGTTTATATTTGTAGGATCAGCATTCTGAGGCCACACCCTCCTAATACAATATGCCTTCCCACACAGAAAGGGATAGTGATGTTGCTGACCATAGGGGGCCATGACAATGCATCACCCTACTACCCCTGTGGCATGTGCATTAGATGCATATCCCTGTAGTAGCCTTGGGAGACAAGGGTTGTATTGCAGTCCTGGTCAATGTGTGAGGGGGGTATGTCAGAGTTTTTCATGGGTTTCAGTGCATACAATATCCACTGGGGGTGTGGGTGCTGGGTTTTGTCTTTAACCATGGTACCCCAGTCCCTGTCCCATGTTCCACTGTAGGGGGACCACTGTCACCATCAACCATACAGGTAACTGAAAACCCTATCCAGCCCAGTTATGCATGTGCTGGGGCAACTTATCTGTAACAAAATGGACACACTGACAAGGTAGTTAGCACTGATAACCCAGGTCTCTCAGATGTGTGTATGACTGTTATGTGTTTGTCAATGTGTATATGACAGTATGTCACACTATGTATTGCCCAAAAACAACCAGTACATCCCCATTACCATACTGTACAGGCCTGGGATGTTCTTCACATAACATGTAACCTTCATGGTTGGTGTTGAATTAACCCAACACCTTTTTTAAGCCTTTGCCAATTGTGAAAATTTTTTGAAAACCCCTTAACCCAAATAACTTCCCAGGGGGTAAATCTGCTTGTGTTGAAATTTCACACATCGCATACCTGGGGGGGGTTAGCCCCATTTTAAAAAAAGTGTGTGTGTGTGTGTGTGTGTGTGTGTGTGTGTGTGTGTGTGTGTGTGTGTGTGTTTTGTGTGTTTTGGGGGAATTTGTTTGGTTGGTTCTGGCCCAGTTACTGTCAGAACTGCCTAAAATCTAACATTTCACGGGATTCCCCCAAACACCTCAAAAAGGGTGGGGTGTAAATGCCCTCTTTGTTGATTTTGGCGTTGGGGGGGATATTTTGCGGGTGTTTCGGGGAAAAACAGCCCCTTGGGTTTTACTTTTGGTTTATTGGGGCTGTAATACTGTACATTTCCCTTTTTAAACAGTTTAAATTGTACACCTATCTGCATTCAACCCCCACCCCCTTGGTATGTGTGCCACCCAAAATCCCATTTTTTCCAGTTAACCACACAGGGGACATATACTCCTGCCAGCACCCATCATCCCCAGACCTCCCAGCCATGTGGGCACATGTAGTAACCAGCAGTTATAGACCCGTGACATGTGTCTACCTGGTACACACAGGATGGCAGCCAGCCAAGGTGTCACTCACCAGTGCCAGTTACCCCTTTGTAGGATACAAAAAGCAGCACCATCATCCTGCTGGACACATGGACACCTGCCAACACAAATGGAATACATTATGGAGACCACAATCACTCATGTTAATAACAGCTATAGTATGCACTTGCGCTGGACGGCTACACTTCCTGACGGTTATGGAAACATTAAACTTTTACTGCTGTCAACATGTTGCCATACAGCATTACATTGATGTACACTCATAGCACAGTCACCCCTGTGCATCAGAACCATATTAGCTCGTTGTCCCTGCATCAGATGTTATGCGAAATTGACATAGATGTAAATAAGTATCATTATATGCACAGGGTGCATTGTTGGTTTGCAAGAGAGACCCAGGGCTGAGCCATAATGCTTGACACCATGTGTGTGGAGTGAGGGGTTTACCATATTATGGCTAATCAGCTGTGATGTGGTGTGTAGGCATGGCAGAGTTGCCCCAGCTGTGTTGGAGACCATTCAGTGTGTGTATGCATCCACACAGTTCTGCCATGTGGCTGCCATATACAGGGGTTTGTTGTACAGCTGCAAACCGTACCTGGTAGGGTGTGCAGTTCACTGTCTCTGGTCATGGACACCAGAACTGTGCCTGCCAGTGGTTCCATGGGCACTACCAGGTACAAGCCATGATATGGTACTCTCCCCTGATGATGACATATATCTACTGGATCCGGGTCCCTCTTGGGACCGGCCAGGGCCACGTGCACCACTTGGCTCCAAGCTGTGTGGTGCAGTGTGGACAGCACTCTGCAGTGCTGGGCTGGCACTGCCACCACCATAGGAGCATTCCTGAGTTCTGGCACATCCATCAGCCAACCCTCCAGCTGTTGGTGTTGGGCTGGCCTGCATCCGGCTACGTGGACATGTATGGTATTGCACTACTCTCACCATGCTGCTCGAAAGCACACAGACATTTGCCAGCTGGCTTGAGACTCCCCACCATCTCACTCCAGAACCGCTGCTCATCCATAACCTCTGCAAAATAATGGTGGGCACCTGCAAGAACATGGATGTAAATAACAGCTGAATGAGTAGCCCTCTGCAGCCTCTGACCCTGTCTGTTGTACCATTCCATACATGCTTGCAGTTCCATGATGGCCTGAAAACTTGCACCGGTGCACTTTCTAGGATGTGGTAATATCTGCCAGGGGCATGATGACCAGCAGCCCTCCCATGAACACCTCTCTGTTCATCTCGCTGCTCAATGTGAGGAAAATTCCCCTCTCTGCTGGACATCCAGCTATGGCTGCTGTGTCCAGACACATGCCTGTTCCATGCCACCAACTGCCAACTGTCCCTCAGCTATGGCCACTGGTAATGGGGTATGTATAGGTAATGTGACTGTGTGCAGGGATGGTGTGAGCCAAATTAAGTGGGATGTCAAATTCATGGCACAGCTTCTCATCCCCCACAAGCCCCCCTGTACTTCAACACAACCTATCATCATTGGTCAGTGTCTGTGGCTGGACACCAACATCAGATTGTTTGCAGGAGGGGACCCCTGACCCACCTTTGTCACCTGTGAGGGGGAAAAACAAGAAATGCACTTTAAGACCTGTACCGCCATTGCTTAACAGTATATATATACATACACACACACACACACACACACACACACACACACACACACACACACACACACACACACACACACACACACACACACACACACACACACACACACACACACACACACACACACACTGACATTCTAGCATATTACTTACCTGTCCCTGAGTTTACAGAATGTGCCCAGTTTTTTCTCTTATTTTCCCCATCCTGTGTCGGTCTTGAATAATTACAGTCAATAATACCAATCATTAATGTATCATTCTTCTAATTGCTGAGAAAAGTGATCACAAAACATGACCTGTTCCTCCATTAACTCTTTAACTTTGAAGTCATTTTTTCAAAGACTCCCTGATGTCATCAAGTGTTCACCCTGGTTTTGGCTAGAAGTCTTGAGCATGGCCCCCATATGTTATGGGCTACTACAGTCAGTCAATAATGCCATGCACTGGAGCTTCATACTTAACTATTGTTCAGTAGATGCAAGATCTGTTGCTCTATTAACCTTTTATGTGGACTACAGTAATATTTTGAGACACTCTCTGGTGTTGTCTAGTAATTCCCCAATGCATCTTTGGCTTTACTGCATATACTCTAGTATTCTTTCTCAACCTTCAGTTGATTGCAATTAAATTGGGGTACCATCCCTGGTGTCTAGTTTTCCCTTCCAATGCATCTTTCATGCTGCAGACATTATTATTCTATCAGCTTTCCTGTGATTACATTTCAAAAAATTATTCCTGGTGTCTAATGTGTCTGTCCATTTCCATCTACTGCATGGTTTCTAAGGGAAGGTGAGAGGTATGAACAACCCCACACTCACACATGTGCATACATGGACACACACACACAAATACACACACACATTCTACATACATCAACCCCCACTCCACTACACCAGATAGCACTTACAGACAAATTCACCCCCCACACACACACACACATACACAAATACACACACAATTACAGGTGAGGTTGCACAAAGATATTACACTCAGACCTCTCATTACCCATCTGTCATCATGCATGACATATGGCACTCAACAGCATGCAGTGGAGCTATAGTCAATCTCTGTTACCAACATTATACATCTCTGTGATGCATGGGTGTCGTTAGTAGGTGATGCCCCCTAGAACATTAAAATGTGCCCATGTACACAGAGTATTGCTGTTGCGCAACCTGTTTGGCAATCCCTGGCATGTGTACTGTGCACCACTATACCTCACAGGTGTATACACCATTGCTGAATGTGTATATGTGTGTCAGTTATGCTTGCTCTGCTGCTCACAGCCCCTATGTGTTTGTTTGACACATGTGTGGGATGATATGTGGACAGATGTCATTTGTGAATGCCTGATGTCTGATTTACAGATCTCATCATCGGCGGTGCATGTATGACCAATAAAATGCAATTACACTGACAGCCTTCAAACCTTACCATGGTTTCGGGGAGTGTACACACCCTTATTGATATGGCACCCTCTTCCCTGATATGCCATGGGGCCACATTACTGCATATGTTAACATTACACAAACCTGATATGTGACATATGACCTGTGCAATCAAATGCAGTATCAAACAAATGTGTTAGTGGTGTAGATGCTGATTGAGATGCATACAATTTGTGGGTGCATATGTGTGCACACCCTTATCATGATGGTTTGTTGCACCAACTGTTATATGTACTGGCAGCAGTCACTTATTCCTGAAGGTGTATATACTGGCATGGGCCATCTGCATTTGCCAGTATTTGGTCATGCTGCCCTACAAACGTCTCCCAACACTACATGATTGCAAGGTCAATTCATGTGCACAGCCCTTCGAGGTCACACAGTGCCATCACTATTGCTGTGGAGTCAGAGTTATGGTTCTGCCATGTCATTACTCTTGACTGCGTGCATGTAAGATACAGTTTCATTCTTAGTGAGCTTTAGATATCTGCTTCAGTGCACTGTTGTATTTCAGGATGACACTCCCTCCCCGTCCTCAGCCTTTTTGCAGATGTTTGACAACTGTGACCTACACATGTGTGTCATTTTGCAGTGTCCCAAACACTGAAAACAATGTGTACCAGGCTAGTCCCTGCTAATGAATGGCAAACATACAGGTGTACACTGGCAACAGCAAGGTACAGATGGGGATGGTGGGCCTGAGGTGGGGTGAGGTCTTGTTTGTGCAGCACATGTATCTTAGTTGATACTGTCTGTAGGTTTCCAACTTGGTCTTGGTACACCAGTACACATTGCAATGCATGCCTTTGGGGAACTTTTGCTGTTATGCATATGCTACCTGTAGAGAGCTCTGGCTGATGTTTCCTGTGGGACAACTGTCCCATCTGATTACCCTAACCCATGGGCCACACTTATGCCAAGTCCAGGCAATTGCTGACACAGTTACTGCACAGTCAGTACTTGCTAGATATTCCTGCAACTTCCTCAGTGTTGTGGCATGTTACTAGGTAGCCTGCATGGCCAGTTTTCAACATGTGCCATCATCTGTCTTGGATGACCATCTGTTTATTTTCTACATTAATCCTGTCCTATACATCCTCGCCACATAAATGACTGTCTGCACTGTTTGCCATGATATATGCACTGGTGAGGTAAGGCTGGGTGCTACCTGTTGGGTATGGGATCCATTCCATTGCTTTTAAGATGTGTTCAAGCCACGGCTGCCTATGTTGCATGTACATGGACACATTTGATGGCCAAACGTCTTGGACAGCAGACCATTTCTTGGTGTGACATTGAGGACCTGTACTTGCTGGAAGGTCCATACTCATGAAGAGTGCATGCAGTCAGTGCCTCAAAAGCTGCTTCCACAATATGTTATTTGGAGTGTATGCACACATATAATTCCAGTGATTGTGAAGGTATGTATTCCCCATATTTGCTGTCTTAACATAGGATTCCAAATTACACAATCATTGCTCGTGTTAGGACCACATTACAGGTTGTAAAGGTTGTGGAATGCAGTATTGTGATATGCTGTAGTGTAGATCTGTAACAGTTGCCGTTGTAATACTGGTATATACATTGTTCTAGCACTGTATAAGGGTGATGTTTCAGACATGTCCCTACTGTAGGCCATTTGTCCCACCATTACGTTCATCTCTGTGCACACATCTTGCAATGACAAGTTGTTAGTTATATTGTAGGACTCTAACATTCTCATCAGATATGCCACCATGGTGACCACTGTGAAGCAGTACAGTTAACAGCAACAATAAGTGAATATGTACAGCATGCATTATGGGTAGGTGTGTTAAATGTGTGCATGGAATATACCATAGCCATAACATGACCGGTGTATTGGCAAACCTGAACAAACACCATACTCACCAGCTACAGGCTGCTGCCCTGGAGGTATACCAGAGGGACCTACATAGTTGTGTGAGAGATGTGATGTCATTAGCCACACCTGTGGCACTGGTACAGGGTGGGAGCAGCATTACAGTACATCAACAGTACAAACCCACAATACTACAGATTATGCACATCTGTTTATTACTACAATGCAGCAACAGACTATATATATTTCATCTCACATATGCATGATTAAACTCTACGGATGCAGATGGATACACAACAGTGGTTTACTGATGTGCCCTGTGGCCTTACCTAAACACTCCTCAGCCATTGTGTGGGTAGCATCCACCTCCACAATGCCCTCCGCTGGGTCTTATGTTTGCGGGCAGACACATGTCCACAGGCTGGTGAGAAGCTCCTCAACATGTGCCAGGGGGGGCTGGATGGCATGACCCCACCATCAAGCTGGTCCCTCCTAACCACAAGCAGCATGCTGACGGGCATGGCAGAGTAGATCAATGCACCGATGTTGGACCTGCTCATGATTGCAGTTATGCAGGCCGAAATTGTTTATCCTGTGGAAAAGATCATTATACAAGGTGGTCCTCTCCTGCAGATCATGGGCTGTACTTCCAAACAGGGTGTGGTAGTGCTGCACCAGGTATGTAATAATGATGTAGTTCTCCTGGGGTGTGTATATCGGTAGTCTCTCCCGAGATATTGCGCCTGAAAGACATAAAGAGGAAAACAGGTCTAACAACCTCATACTGCAAGGATATGATAGTTGTTAATACACATCTATGTCTCCCCCCACCATATCTGCAACAACAATCTGTTCACACAACTCAAAGTGTATGTCTACAGCAGACCTACTGTTGGGACATATATCGTATTGTACAACAATTTGTGCAATGTGTTTGTAGTCATGTTCTATGCTGAAACACTATCATTGGTGGCCAGTTACGAACAAAGTCAACTGCATGCCATTGTAAGGGCCACTATGCTTCAATATATGCATGTGTTCTGTTTGCTATGTAACTGCTGCCCATCTGTTGTTTTGAGTTAATGGGGATATCTATGCATGCTGTTAGACATAATCCTGGAATGTGTGGACTATTACTACCCACATATGTTCTATAACTGTGACACAATAGCATGTTTGGAAAGACAGTTGCCAGCAAACCTACTTCTCCCACCTCATCTGGCCATGTTACCAGGCCACAACACATCTGGAACCCACCCTGGGACTTCATCATCTACTGGTCCTGCACTACCTTCAGGTGGAACCACCTCAGGGAATGGTGTTTGACCCACCGGGAGCACACACAGACAGGATCCTGTCACCCAAAGTCAGGTCCAGGGTCTGGTGTATAGAGAACTCTACAGAGACTTGGGAGATGTGCTACACCATCTTGAAAACCTCAGTACACAATCACAGGGTCCGCGTGCTCCTCCTGCTCAGCCCCTGGCCCAGGCACTTTCAGGGCCGTGAAGATGCTGATGAGACTGCCCATGAGTGGGGACCTTGGTCCTATTGTTTCCATATGAGGGCTCATGGGCTTCCACATTCCAAACAACACTCCCCATCCAAGGTGTTTACCCACCACGTGTCATATAGAGCCCCTGTATGCTGTCTTGTCTGTCTTTCAACCCTATCTACCTCCCCAGATATACCTACTATCCTTCCCCAAAACACCAATCCCACCTTCACAAACAAGAACAAAGTGTTCCCAACATGGTTTTCAGAGCAGACATAACTGTCCATTTTGCACCCACTTACTGCTGTATATATATATATATATATATATATATATATATATATATATATATATATGTGTGTGTGTGTGTGTGTGTGTGTGTGTGTGTGTGTGTGTGTGTGTGCATAGATCTGTATGATGTTCTCTCACACATATCGTGCAGGCAGCACTGTCATTCAACAGTAGGGGATATGTATTTATATATATATATATATATATATATATATATATATATATATATATATATATATATATATATATATATATGTATGTATATGGGTTCTGTTCAGAAGCTCAAAATACTGAAATCTCGAATTTCAGTATTTCGAGCCCAAGAAGCCAAATCCACATAATAGCGAAAGTTTAGAAGCGCGAAATTCAAAACCTCGAATAATTGAGGTAGAGGTAGAGAATGTAGTAGAGTGATTGTGTGGTTTGTGTGGTGGATGGTGTGTGTGTGTGTGTGTGTGTGTGTGTGTGTGTGTGTGTGTGTGTGTGTGTGTGTGTGTGTGTGCATAGATCTGTGTGATGTTCTCTCACACATATCGCCGTATGCAGGCAGCAATCTGTCATCATTCAACATTGAGGGATATGTATTTATATATATATATATACTTGCCGCTATATATATATAGTATATATATATATATATATATATATATATATATATGTATATATATTAAGAAAAAGGCTTTAAAAAACCTATAAACCAAATTTTGAAAATTTTAAATAATAAAAAGTTTAACCAAAAAATTAAAATTCTAATTTATAAGTGAATTTTATTAAAATTTTCGGTTTGGAAAAGTTTTTTTTTTTGTGTGTTTGTTCAAAAAATGAAATTTAAAAATTATTAAAATTAAAAAATTTTTAAAATTTAAAAGGATTTTTTAACTTTTTTAAAAATTATTTTTTCTTAAATACAAAATTAAAAAAAATCCCCTATAATTTTTTAAAAAAATTTATTTAAAAAATATATATATAATTATTTAAATTTTATAAAATATGAATTTTATTAAAAATATAAAAAATATTTATATATTAATTTATTAAAACAGTGTTCCCAAAAAAGACCCCGGAAAATGGTTTTTTAAACCAAACAACTGAGGCAAATGAAAAAAAAAACAGTTTTAAATTTTTAAAATGTGGCACTTTTTTTTTTATTTAAAAAGAAATTTTCATAAAACATTTTTTAATTTTTTCTGTTTCAATGTAAATCATTCATTTAAAATTAAATGGGGAAAAAAACCCCTATTTTAAATTTTTACCCTTTTGGATTACCAATTTTTAAATTTAAAATTAATATGAATAAATTAAATTAAAGGATTTTTATAACATTTATATAAATATTTTTAACTTCTCCAAAAATTTTAAATTACAATTAAAGTAAAATAATATTTATAAAACCCCATTTTTAAATTTTTAAAAAAATTTTAAATTCCTTTTAAAAAAAAATAAAAAAATCTTTTTTTGAAAAAGGTTTTTTTAAGAACAAATGAATTACTTTACCCTATGGGAAAAAAAACCAAAATAATTTATCAATTATTCGTTTAACCCGGGTAACCCTTTTTTAAACTTTTAAAAGAAAAATTTTGACCTTCCATTTAAAATTTTTTTTGAATAATTTGGTAAATCTAACCAAAATTCCCTTTGATTTTTTTTTGGAAAATTTGGGGGAAAAAAAAAGATTAATTTTTGGAATTTTTAAATTTTGGGAAAAATTTTTTTTCTGGAAAATTCCTTTTTTTCCCCAAAAAAGGGGTTCAAAAATTTGGGCTTTTAATTTAAAACCTTTTTTCCCTGTTTAAAACAAAAAATTCATTAAAAATTTTTAATGGAAAACCAAACCCTACTGTTAAAAATTTTAATTTAAATTCCCCCAAAAAAAATGAATTTCATATGTGAACAAACCCCCCCCATTTTATTGTTTTTAAAAAACTTTGTTGAATTTTTTTTAACCAACCCCCAAAAGAAAATTTTTAAAATTTATTTTGAGGAAATTAAATGTCCATAATTTTTTAACAATTCAAACCTTTGTTATTCCCCCAAAATAAATACCCCTTTTTTAAAGTTTAATTCCCCTTATAATTTTAAAAATTTAAAATAAATCTTTTTTTCTGATTTGGGTTTCTTTAAAAACCAAAAGGTGAAGGTTTCCCCCCTTAAATATCTTGCCCCTTTTTGAACCCTTTTCTATAAAACCCCAAATTTTTAAATTGAAAAATGTATTAAAAAACCCTTAAACCTTTTCAAAAAACCCGGTCAAAAAGGGTTATTTTGGCAAAATTTTTCCCCTTTATTCTGCTTTTTGAGGAATTCTGGTTTAACTTTTTTAACCAAATGTCCCTTAAAGATTTTCTTTTTTAAAAATAGGGGGGTCCATTTAAAATAAATATTTTTTTTCTTTTTAAAATTTTAACAAGTTTTTTATTTCCTTTCCAAAATTTCCAAAAAGGGGGAAGAAAAAATTTTTTTTTAAGTTGAAAATTTTGGAAAAATTGTTTTTTCCCTTTTACCCAAAAAATTAGAAATTCCCTTTTTTTAATGTCCATCCAAAAAGAAAAAATTCTTTTTAAAAGCATTTGAAATTGAAAAATTCCAAAACCCTACTTTGAGAATTTAAAAATTTAAACCCTTTAAAGGAAAGAAAAATTTGAATTTTTGTAAACTTGCATTCTCCTTTTTTTTTTATTAAAATTTTTGAAAAAAGGGGGGTTTTTTTACACAAAACCTCCTGGGAAAAAATTTATT
>NC_056726.1:36599263-36641763 GCF_019279795.1 Protopterus annectens
CATATGTCATGCAGTAAGAGGTTAAGTAGTGGCCTATCATTATGTTGCGCTGGCATTCCTGTCATCATTCCAGTGATGTTGTGGACCCAAACACATATTGTGGTGGAGGGTCCATATATATGTGGGCTACTGTTGGACAAAACGTGTGTGTCCTTGTAGAGTTCAGAGGTTAGTGCATGCAACACTGTTATGTGCCCTTGTAAGTCATTCTATGAAGGAGGGGTATGCACCATATATAACCTAGGCTGTTACAATATATGAGGGATATCAGTAGTAAGACACCTTAAGGTATATGGCTGTACATTTTCATACATTTCACCTTGGGAACATTGGTGGGCTAGTGTTTACTGTCTTACAGACAGTTCTGTTTGTCAGTGTGATAATGATGTTTTAAGTTAAGCACTGTTATATAGCATATACATCTTCATTGTGACAACTTAATTCTTTTCCCCCCAGGGGTTGAGTACAGAGTGTAATTGGAGGCTGATGAACTACATCTGCATTACTTACTGTTGATTGATTCTTGTCTTTGGGGCCAGTGTTTCTTTACCATTGCACTACTTGAAGGCCTTGGCCTAGACAGCAACATATGTTTTGCTTTCAGATTACTGTATAAAATGTTTTGCTTGAGAGTTGCATTACTCAGTTAGTATGTATTTCAAACACCTAACAACTGTATGAAATGGCATCTACAACTGAAATAGTACACAAATAAACATTTATTATGTATGCAAACCTGTGTGTGGTGTCATACCCTTTGACTTCTCTGTGGGTATATGTTTCATGCAATAATTATCTTTTTTTATGAGAGAATCAAACACTGTCCATTTTAAAAGGTGTCAACTGTAGGAATACTGGCTGTTCAACATGCTGTACACCCTCTAAATATGTATCTTCCTATTCATATCTATACGTAGTAATATATGTATATGTGTGTATATATATATATATATATATATATACATATATATATATATATATATTTATAGGCATATATTATATATGTAGATAGATATATACATATATGTGTGTATATATATATATATATATATATATATATATATATATATATATATATATATATTTATACACACACACATAAATAAATACATTTTCTCTACTGCTGAATGACTGTGCTGGATGATATGTTTGAGAAAACACCATATTTATTTATATTTGACATGGCTTAGTGGTAAGTCTCTTTGGCTATGGGTGGCAGGGTTCTGGGCTTGCAAAGGTTGATTATTTTTTTGCTGGACAGAACAAGGGCTGTTGGATACAGAGTGACTAAGGCACTTTTAAGCAGTTGTAAGTGGGTTTGTGCGATGGTAAGCTTTGCTAACTTCCGGTTAAATATTCTTACACTCATTTAGCCTCTAAATTACTTATCCTGTGTAGGCAATGCTTACCCCCACGGAAACAGAATTAAACCCACTTACTACTGCTTAAAAGCACTTACTCCCACTTACCCCCACACTAATTTAGAAAGAAAAGAAACATGGCTCTTGGGAAAGTGGTAGATTTGGACACTTTATACATTTTTTACACTATTTGCTGTATGGCATTGATTTATCATTCATAACACATTATAACTATGTTTAATATCTCTGATTCATGCGTACATATACTGTATGGGGCACTTGTGTTTATCTGTGGATTTTACCAAATTATTACAATGACACCTCACATCTGCACTTAATGCAGTACTCCAGCTCACAAATATATGTCATTTAGTTGGTTATACAGCAAAAAAAGGAATTTACTACAGTGAGGATCGAACCGGGAATAACTGCTCCCAAGGCAAACCCTCTAACTACTACACTATTTCAATATTGCTTCTATTGAATGTATCTTGCTATTTACCTTCTTGTGCCATTTAAGCTAGAGTATGCATAGTGAAGCAATGGGCAAACTCACACAGGTATGGTTAAATTTCATCAGTCTGATAAAAAAATATTTCTAGTATTATTTTCTCTAAGCAGGGACAGGTTTCACTTACTGCTGTGGATTTCTGTGTGCATCTGCACGTTTGACAGAAATCCTAGCATGTTTGTTGTGATTGTTGTCATAGCTCTCTACCAATCAGTGACAGATCTCAACAGAATCAGGAACAGATCCAGAATAATTCAGGGACGATCAGTGACACTTTTCAAATATTAGTTCTAGTAACATGAGACATTACCAGAATTAGAGAATCAAAATGTGTATTGATATACATTTCCTGATGTGAAATAACTACTCAGCTCTTCATTATTTTCATATTTATTTATATTAAGTTAATTCACCACCTTTTGTTTATCAGGCACCAATGTTAACCGGGATTCAGGGAGACAAAGCTGAATTTTGCAACAACATCTGGGACGTCCCTGAAAATCAGGGACAGCTGAGATGTCTGAGTTGTACTATGAGCATTCTCACTCATTTTGATTGCCGAACTGAAATTTTTAAGTGCAGGGGTGTGTATATTGTGAGAGCTCTGCTTTCAGATATACCTCCTGCACTCATCCACACTCCAAGTCCATTTAGGAGCAGAGGCAGTGCACCTTTATAACTATGCATGGCTCACTGCCATGCTGCTCTTAAACAGTCATTTCCAAGCAGGAATAAGCTATTCCTGCATGGAAGTTTACTGAATCCCAGGGTAACACTACATTGCATTGTTGCCTTTAAGTGTTAGGATCACTATGGTTGAGCTGTAGTGTGCTTGTACTGTGTCACATGGTTGTTTTTAGACACAGTGATTAGTAAGGATATAGAAATCCCTTCTAGTCTTACTCATCTGCTTTAGGAATACACCTTTAAAGGTCATTTGAAGTTTGGCCATTTTACATAGTCAAGTTAGAAATAAAATCTGGGATCTGTCCATAACTGTTGTGAGGTCGCTATGCATATTTGGTCAAGTCCATGCATTTTACCATCTGTCAACTATAAAAGAATGCCTACAGCACTCAAGTCAAAGTTGCACATACCTAAGAGTTATTAAGTGCAAAGTAGTGCAGAACATTTCTAGACAGTTTTGTTTTTCCCTGGGTATTTTTATGATAAGCAGCTACTGTCTGTTCATAAATTAAAAAGTTTGCCATTGTAAATAAAGCTGAAACAAGGGACCAGGAAGATACTGAGATAACAGTAAACAGTAAAAGGACAGACCCAAGGAAAGAGTACATGACTGAGTTTTTCCACAGAGAATATCTGCACCTTCTGCCTTGTACTTTTCTATCATGTACCTGGAGAGGTATATGCATATATGAACTTTAAGGACTGCAAGTGAAGGTAACAAGCACACCAAAGAAACTGAACTTACAGATGGTACAGGTTATGTGCCCACACAGAGGCCTCAATAAAACTTTCTTAACTGAATCTGTTCTACTGCCAGAAAAGATTGAATAAGGAGATACTGCAAGTAAAATTATTGTTTTCTCATTAATTAGAATTGATGTTCCAATAATATAATAATTTATAACTCATTTTATTTGTTTGCTTTTGTGATGATGTGAAGTACTGCCAGCTATGACAAGAGAAGTAAGGCAGTGGATGTGTAACACATGCCAGCATAGCTAGCTACAATTTTCTAAAGAATTACATGTCATTTGTATATCAAACTGATTTGTACAGATGCTTACACTGAAATTGTATTTGTAAAGCTGCTTGAGTTAAAAATGTACCAACAGTGGGCCCTCTTGGACAGAAAAGAAATGCACTTGTATATCAGAGTATATTGTAACTGTTGAAATGAATATATTATAGCAGAGGATATTGGAAGCAAAGAGCTTAATCTCAGTCCAGCTAACTTTGGAAAATAGTCTGAAATTAAATTACCTGGTTTAGGCCATAAAGATTGTATCTTGCAGTTCTGATTGCAGCCAGACATGAAATGTCTGTGAAAACCAGGAGTAGGAATCCTAGTGCATTGTCATTAGAGCTGAACTAATTGCTACCTTGGAAGGCTGGAAGTTTTGAAATGGTTTTATAGCTTCCAGATGCTATAACACATATCAACAAAGCTCTATCTGTGTGTATAGGTACACATATGTGCTAAATTCTGGTTCAGTTTTTAGTAAAGGGGGATACTGTGGGTTCCAGTTGTTAGATGACCAGATGTATATGATATAATTCTATATCCAGCACCAAAATTATGTTTTAATAGTAGATGAGACAGAAGTCTCAGGGCAGTCTGTTTTTTTAAACCTGACAAAGAAGGAAGACCACTCAGTCACTTCATCTTGTCTTGCTCTAGTAATCAAACTAGGGAACAGTAATTCTTTAGATCAGTCAGTAAAAATAGTAAGATTAGTTAAGCATTATTTTTTGTATCTGTGTGAATCTTTCCATTGCTGTTATTTGTAATATTTCCTGTGACTGAACCTCTGGTGTTTACTGTAAATAAATAGTATGTTCATGTTCTTTTATTATTATTTCTTATTAAATATATTTAAACTTTTCATTGTGGCTGATCTTTTAGAGAATATTTTAACCTTTAAGAGTACTTGTATTTATTTGGTAACACAATGGCTGCTCCTAAATGCCTTGCCACATTGCTCAAACACTACCATTTGTATTGGTATCAATTTCACTCAGTATAATTGGGTACCCATGTAAGAGCCTTACAGCAGCTGGATTTGGATTGTTCTGTTGGTGGTGAAACTATCTTATAGTCTGGGAATAGCTGATAAGTCTGTGCTAGCCTTTCCCAGGTGTGTGTGTGTGTGTGTGTGTGTGTGTGTGTGTGTGTGTGTGTGTGTGCGTGCGTGCGTGCGTGCGTGTGTGTGTGTGTGTGTGTGTGTGTGTGTGTGTTAGTGAAAATCATGTCTCAAAGAGTGTGTGTGTCAACTACTTGGGGCAGGGACACAGAGCACTGGTTTCACAGAGAGGGTGGTGGAGGACTTGGAACACTTGGCTGAGGACTCAACTCTACAGCTGTGACAGTGAGGACTCTTACTGGAAGACTGGAGAGAGAAAGAGAAGGAAACCTAGCCCCCAGAATGAATGTGTTCCCTGTGTGCTCTTAAGGGAAATTGTGTTTGGTGCAGAAAGCTGCATCTGGAAACACTATGTGTATCTGTTTTTGTTTCAAGTGAATGTCTCTCACCAGTGTCAGTGTTAAGGATTTAGGCTGGTTGATTACTGACCCAGAGTACAGATGTCACATATTGGTGAGCAGTAGTGTGGATATTAACTAAACCTCTGTAGCCAGTAAGCAGTTGTCACTGAAGGTGTGTGTACTCTCAGCAGACACAAGGTAAACATACAGAGTTTCATTTTCACAACAGTTTTATTTATTTTTGTTAGTTTAGTTTAGTCAGGGAAAACAAGCAAAGATGTCAGCAGAGGATTATGACAAGCTGACAAAGAACCAGTTGGCCAATGTGTGTAAAGCCAAAGGACTGGTGCATGGCAACCTGAATAAAGAGGAAACAATTTCAGCCTTAGTTGCAGCTGTAGCCCAGTCCAACAACTAGGAAAACAACCTGTCAATGGGGATTTGCAGCCCTCAGAAACAGGACAGTTCACCGTTTCCTCAGAGGACTTAAAAGCCCATCCAGAGTTAAAAAGATTTGAATTGGAGACCAAATGTTTGGAATTAGAATCAGCAGACAGACTGCAGTGTTTGGAGGCCAAAAAAATGAGAAACAGTGCCCACATGAGAGGAAGATGCTAACTCTTCATCAGGGTCATGGAGGTAATGAGGAAGGGAGTAACCAAATCCCTGAAGCAATAAAGGTCAGTAAATGTCTTCCACAGTTTACAGAGGGTGATAATTTTGATAGGTTTATTCATATATTTGAAAGAGTATGTAAAGATTAAAATGTTTACTAAGGGCTCTGGGTATGATTCCTGACCCCCTTACTTCATGGTAAAGCTGTAACTGCTGTTTCTAAATCATCTTATAATGGTTGTTTATTCTGTGATAAAGTAAATCAGTGTTTATTGGAATGTTTTAAGTTAACATCTGAAGTTTACATAAAAAAGTGTAGTGAGCATAGACGCAAGATGAAAGTGTATGTGATTATATGGATGAGTTAAGCACTTATTTTCATAGGTGGGTGAGTGGGTGTGATGTCACCATGTTTGAAAGGCTGGCAGACCTTTTTGTGAGGGGAACAAGCCCTTAGCACTTTGGTTGAGAACATGAGAATCTGGTTGGCAGACCGTGAGTGTAACACTGCAGATGAGCTGGGGTAAAGGGAGATCTCTACTTAGCAAGCAGGGCATCACTGCACAAGAAGGGGATACCCAGTTCTGCACATGGATATAAGGGAACCCATGGTGGGCAGTCTAAACCACTCCAACAGAGTTCACCATTAACAGGGGAAGCCACTAGTTCAAGTACATAGCCAAGATCAAGGGTTAAATGTTTTAAATGCAGCCAGTGTGGCCATGTAGCATACAGATATCCATGGAAGCAAGGTGGTGAAAAAAAGGTGGGAGAGCTAGCAAGTGAGAATAACAGTATGCCAGTGGTAAGTTTTCTGGGGACAACAGGGGTACCAAATTATCACTGGAGTTTATATCCTGTCTTAGTGGATGGAAAACAGGCCATTGCTAAGACAGACACTACCTCTGACATAACCATTTGAAGCCTGCAATGGTTAGAGAGGAGCAGTACTTGCTTGGGCATTCCACTACAGTCAGAACTTTAGGAGGACCCAATTCCAAATGCCTTTGACCAGGGTTCACCTTGACTGGGAGGGTGGAAAAGGAAGCAAGCATGTAGGTGTGTTTGAGGATATCCCTGCAGATGTCCTGATAGGGAACAATTTCAATAATTCAGTACCTTGTCTGTATGCAGTTACATGCAGTCAGGCTTAGAGACAGGCATGTGGGGTTGGTAGCCTGGGGGAGACCCAGACAAACCCCACACCTGAAGCTGGGACTGATGGTGGGAGCATTTCAGGGATGGAGCTATCCTGTACAATGAACATGAAGGTGAGCCACAGCTGCTGGTAGGCACTGCTGTTCCCTTGGACAGAGTGACTGCAAGAGAAGAGGTGAGTGGTATTAACGGGGGGGGGGTAGTGTGGGAACCAGAAGTTAGATAATCAGATGTATGTGATGTCATGCTAAAATCACAATAAAACCAAGAAGCAGAGTAGAGTCACAGTTCACATATAAAATAGATGAAAATACAATAAAATGAACATGTCAAGTTCATTTTATTGTAATGTCATACTAAAATCCAGCACTGAAATAATGTTTTAATACTAGATGAGACAGAAGTCTCACGGCAGTCTGCTTTTGAAACCAGACAAAGAATGAAAACCACTCAATAAGTTCATCTTGCCTTGCTCTAGTAAGTGAACTAGGGAACAGTAATTCTTTAGATCAGTCAGGAAATATAGTGAGATTAGTTAAGTGTTGCTTTTCGGTATCTGTGTGAATCTTTCCATTGGTGTTATTTTTAATATTTCCAGTGAATGAAACTGTGGTGTTTATTCTAAATAGATATTTAGTATTTTCATGTTCTTTTATTATTTATTATTAAATATATTTAAACTTTTCATTGTGGCTGATCTTTTAGAGAATATTTTAACCTTTGAGAGTACTTATATTTATTTGGTGACACTGTGGCCACAACTGAAAGCATTGCTGCATTGGTCATACACTACCATTTATATTAGTATTAATTTTACTCAGTATAATTCAGTATCCTTCTAAGAGGCTTAGAGTAGTAGCTGGCTTTGGTATGTTCTGTTGGCAGTGGAGCTACCTTATAATCTGGACATAGCTAGTAAATCTGTGCCAGTCTTTCCCAGGTGACTGTGTGTGTGTGTGTGTGTGTGTGTGTGTGTGTGTGTGTGTGTGTGTGTGTGTGTGTGTGTGTGTGTGTGTGTATGTGTGTGTGTGCATGTGTGTGTGTGTGTGTGAAAATCAAATCTCAAAGAGAGTGCATGCGTGTGTGTGTGTGTGTGTGTGTGTGTGTGTGTGTGTGTGTGTGTGTGTGTAAGCTACTTGGGGCAGGGACACAGAGCACTAGTTTCACAGAGATGGTGGTGGAGGAATTGGCTTAGAACACTGGGCTGAGGATTCAACTCTACCGCTGTGCCAGTGAGGAGTCTTGTTGGGGGCCTGGAGAAAGAGAAGGAAACCCAACCTCTGACTGAGTACATTCCCTGTGTGCTCTTAAGGGGAATTGTGCTTGGTGCAGGGAACTACATCTGAAAATACTGTGTGTATCAATTTTGTTTCAAGTGAACATCCCTCACCAGCATCAGTGGTGAGGATTCAGGCTCCTTGATTATTGGCCCTGAGTTGGGATGTCACAGCTTTTTCATAATTTTATTTCTGAAGTACATGCCAGTGAATTAATGCTTTTTTCTAGATAATAACATAAGATACTACTAATGAATAAACAATGTTTTCTTCTACAATTATAGGCTGTCATAGAACTGCTAAAAGGCTTAATGTAGCTTAGGATAATGACCTACTGAAAACAAGTATATCGGGCAGATACAGAACTAGGCCATGGCTAATGGGATGGCTGCTCCAGGCCCAAGTTATCAGAAGGTTGGATTCTGAGGTGCCAATGGTGTGGGAGTGTAATATCAGCATAGATTTATGAACCTCAGAGGATATTAGCTTTATAAATAAATGCCAATGCTGCAGTTATGGCTAAGCTTCAACTCTCATATTGAATGTAGCTTTTGCAGCTGTTGAGAGTATATATATATATATATATATATATATATATATATATATATATATATATATATATTGTTCTTCAAGTTTTAGCTGAGGGGGACATCAATTTGGAGACCTGTACAGGGCACCAAATTTGCTAGCCTACATTCTGCTTAATAGTTATGTCTCTCTATAAACTTGCTGTAAATCATGTAACTACACGGATACTTCATGTAATGATGAATGTGTGGTGTATTGGCCTGTGAACATAGTTACCATCTTTCTTTATGCCTGCTCTGCAACAACTAATTCCTCATTAGGAATTGTAGTCTCTTGAGCTAATAAACATAAACTCCACCAACATGAGCCTACACATTAGTAGATAAAACCATGGCCTGTGTATTCATTTTCTACTTACAGTCATTCTGTGCTTGCTAATTTTGTTTGAGTTTCTTTAATAACATGCACAAAATGAAAAATAGTAATAAGATTTCTGATGGCTAATTTAGAAAGAAGAGAAAAATAACAACCCAGTGAATTTTGTTCTACAGATTTAGAAATAACATGAGCATATGTTTTGAGGTAGATGCCAGCCATTTGGAGATGCATGAGGCAATAATACTGAGAATTATTGGTACAGTGATATAGACAACTTTGCAACCTGACTGAACTATAGAACCATAGGAGAAAAAATTTAAATAGACTGTGAAAAAAATGAAATGCCATATTGAATCCAAGTAGCTCCTAATTAAAGAAAGAGTTAACTTAATAACTGCAATTCTAGGCCCAAAGCATACATTTCAACTGTCTAGATTTTGCAGACTGTCCAGACTTTTGCCTCATATGTTTTGCCTTTTCCTCATAAAATTTTTAATTTATATGGCAAATCATTGAGGATCAAAGTCACTATATAATGACATTCATTTGAGTTTTAGACTTCGTATCCTTCAGAAAACACTTGCACACACACATATCCTCTTATTCTAGTGACTTTCTATGTTTATAATTGTGATATTTAAAATCTGTCCCTATTTTTGGGCCTTTGCCCCCCCCCCCCCATTATTTTAGGCTTTGCCAGATTTTTATTTCAAAGAGGTTAAGAGGTATGGACCAATGAGATGATAATGCAGTATGCTGCTGATGTGGAAGAATGTACTGTGAGCTATGGGCTTTACTCAAATTTGGATGAAACACTTACAAACACATTTGGAAGTGACATTTTCGATGAAGCCTGCTGCAGAAAACTACTTAATAGACTAAATTTAATATTTCCAATGTAGTCACAATGGTAACCATGGAGACATCGGAGAAATATACACAGCAGTAGTGCAAGCTTGACTTCCACGTTGGAGTGCTAAACAAAGTCAAATGCAGTTAAAGGCTGCTGAAGGTAGTAACTTTTGTTATCAGTGTAACAGTAAAATCTTCTTTCAAATTTCAGTAAGTGGTTAAATTCTGCAGCTGTGAACAGTGTTGCATATAAGTAACCTGATTTTGTGTTGAAGTAGGATAAAGACCTTATTACAGTCCAGTCAACCTGAGTTTGATTAGAGGCTTAAGTACTAAAAAAGCCAGTCGGGAAGGGGTGGGTGGGAGTTTCTCATGCTGGCTCACCCACTCTAGTTGGAAGGAAAGGTGGCTAAGGTAAGCTGGTCACAGCCATACAAGTAGATGCTTACAGCGTACCTAAAGCAGTCAGGACTAAGGATGGGAGTCTGGAGCTGTTAACTCATAATGCGGAAACAAATACCTACACAAAAAGGCATAGAATACCCCATGCTAATGCAGGTGCTCACTTCAGCCATCTGATGAAGTGGTTAGTGTTCGGTAGAAATGCCAGAGATGTCATTACTAATGACAGTTACCTGCAAAAAGCCTTCTGTCTGGCCAAAAGAATCGGTAGCAGTGAGTGCTGAGGCAGGGAGATGATTGATGGTCACAGTGTCCCTGCACTGCTGGTCCCTTTTACTGATATGGAGAGTCTAGATTGAAGGTCTGGGTGGGAGACAGAGTAGTAAAATGAAAGAATGAATCCTGGGATATAGCCACTTCTAGCTGGCTCTCATCTAAGTCAGTGCCCACTTGTCACTGATAGGATGCAAATTATATCATTCAGTACTGTGTTATATTACTGATCTTGTCTATTTTATGCATCAGTGTCATTTAGGTACAGAATCTGATTACTTTGCTTAATGAGATAGAATAAAGTTTGACAGGTAATGTGGCTTATAGAATTGCTAATGGGGTGTTGCCTAGTTTTCCTGATTATTTTACTCAGATTAAAAATAGAAATACTAGACTGCCTAACATCTTTAATCATGCCCTGTTTTATATAAATCCTACTGTGTGTTTGCAGCCAGGTGACTGACCCTGAGAAAGTCATGAATGGACAGCTGCTTATATCATGTAATGGCATTTAGACTCAGAGGAGAGCAAAAGATGGCTTGTGTTTTAACCTGATCGTCTCTGAGTTTGTGTGATCTGAGAATTAGTGTGGAGGTTTGTCCACACATTTCAGAGTGTGGGGAGGAGTTTCCTGAAAATATATATTTTTGTGTTTTGAAACCTTAGGAGTTTTGCTGTTTTGGCTACTGACCTTCCAAGGTTTTAGACATTTTGGATTATTAATACCGGACCCACTTTATGTATTTTTCCAAATAAATGCTTATGCCATATTGTTATTTTGCTTACAGTTCCAGAGGATAGAACTTGGGTTATCTGTGTAAAGTACTGGCTGCAATATGATATGACAATCAACAAGGGTATTTGCCTTAAGTTGAGGTAAAAGATAGGAGACAGATTTTTGTATGAAGAAGAGGCAACAGAAGATGGGAAGAAATGAACCAACGAATAAGGCAGAAACATTTAAAATTAAAATAAAGACAAGAAACAACTGAATTATTCTGACTTCTGTAATAAAATCAGCTACAGATAAACAATGAAAACAAATGTTGAATATGTATATATGCAAAATCTTATGAGTCTATTGAAAATATACAGACAACATGAAAAGTTGCACATAAAAGATGTCTGGAAAGAACTTTTTGGAATACTTCAAACCAAGTACAGATACTTGTGTATAAAATATTTTCTGTATTGTGTCACATGGTTGTTTTTAGACACAGTGATTAGTAAGGATGTAGAAATCCCTTGTGGTGCTACTCATCTGCTTTGGGAATACACCTTTAAAGGTCATTTGAAGTTCAGCCATTTTACATAGTCGAGTTAGAAATAAAATCTGGGATGTGTCCATAACTGTTGTGAACTCACTATGCATGTTTGATAAGTCCATGCAATTTACCATCTGTGCAACTATAAAAGAATGCATACAGCACTTGTCAACGTTGCACATACCTAAGAATTAAGTGCAAAGTAGTGCAGAACAATTCTAGACAGTTTTGTTTTTCTCTGGGTATTTCTGTGATAAGCAGCTACTGTATGTTCATAACTTAAAAAGTTTGTCATTGTAAATAAAGCTGAAACAGGGGACCAGGAAGATACTGAGATAGCAGTAAACAATAGTAGGACAGACCCAAAGAAATAGTACATGACTGAGTTTTTCCACAGAGAATATCTGCAGTCTTTTGCCTTGTACTTTTCTATCATGTACCTGGAGAGGTATATGCATATATAAAATTTAAGGACTGCAAGTGAAGGTAACAAGCACACCAAAGACACTAAACTTACAGATGGTACAGGTTCTGTGCCAACACAGAAGCCTCAATAAAACTTTCTTAACTGAAAATGTTCTACTGCCAGAAAAGATTGAATAAGGAGATACTGCAAGTAAAATGATTATTTTCTTGTTAATTAGAATTGATGTTCCAATAATATAATGCTTTAGAACTCATTTTATTTGTTCGCTTTTGTGATGATGTGAGGTATTGACAGGAGAAGTAAGGCAGTGGATGTGTAACACATGCCAGCATAGCTAGCTAGAGTTTTGTAAAGAATTACATGTCATTTGCATAGCAAACTGATTTGTACAGATTTATTTATTTATTGTTTGTTAATCGGGTTACTCCAGCTGGGCTTGTGGCCCCTTTTCAGTGGAGACCCGAGGAGAAAAACTCCCGTACATAGTAAAACAACATTATGTAAACAAACACTGGATGTCACAGAACATTACAAGTTGCAAAGTTACAAAAAACACAAAATAAAAAAAAGTACTTGACCAACACATCACAGTAGACAGAATAGGTTACATAGTAAAGATTAGTACAGAATGCTCTATTTTACACTTAAATATAATTTACATTACATTTAGGAAGATTATATTATAAGGGTATGTGCATGATAGGCCAGAGGCCAGCATGCATAAAATTTGTGGAAAGCTTATAACATGAGATTTTTGTTAGCTTTGATGGGGACTTTTTTTTTTATGTGGGAGCATGTGAAGGGCATTCCCATTTGGTGGACAGATGGGAGAGAATTGTGGATTTGAAATTGTTATGGTTAGGTAAATTACACAGTGGGGAGGGTAGAGAGTTCCACAGTTTGGCTATGGTGTGGGATAGTAGTAATTGGCCATGTGGGTGTAAGGGTTTGTGCACTTGTAAGAGGTTTTGGCCTTTGGATCTCAAGGAGCGGCTGGGTGTGTAGGGTATTAGACATTTGGTGAGAGAAGGGCATTCTGTTGGTTTGAAGATGAGTTTGTGAGCTGTGGTAAGCTGGAGGTATTTTAGATGGTTGGGGAGTTCTAGCCAGTTGAGGGTGTGTAGAGAGTGGCAGTGATGGGAAGAGTTCTTAGAATTGGTTGAGAATTTGCAGATTTTGTTGTAACAGGCTTTGAGTTTGGAGCGAAGGCCAAGTTGTATGTTGGAGAATGGGGGCAGTGTACAAGAGGGAGGGGAGAAGAAAGGTAGATTCAAGGGTTTCTCAGGAGGAGGGGGTGAGGTATCAGTTGTGTCTGTAGAGAAGACCAATTGTTTGGTGGGTATTTTTGATTGTGGAGAGAATGTGGGAGTCGAATTTTAGGTTTTCATCTACGGTGATGCCAAGTAGTTTGGTACTGGGAATGACTTCTAGGAGGGTGTTTTTGTGGCTATTGATAGAAAATAGGTCTTTGTTGAGTTGGGAGGTTTTGGTGGGAGTGAAAATCATTAGTTTTGTTTTTTTAGCGTTTAGTGCTAGGTGGTTAGATTGCATCCATGATTTTGTTTTGGTGAAGGCTATTTGGGTTATGATTTGAAGTTTGGAGGGGCAGGAGGATGCTTCCATTGAAACTGTATTTGTAAAGTTGCTTGAGTTAAAATGTACCAACAGTGGGTCCGGTTGGACAGAAAAGAAATAAATTTGTATATCAGACTATATTGTAACTGTTGAAATGAATATATTGTAACAGAGGATATTGGAAGAGAAGAGGTTAATCTCAGTCCAGCTAACTTTGTAAAATAGTCTAAAATTAAATTACCTAGTTTAGGCCATAAAGATTGTATCTTACAGTTCTGATTGCAGCCAGAGATGAAATGTCTGTGAAAACCAGGACTAGGAATCCTAGTGCATTGTCCTTAGAGGTGAACTAATTGCTTCCCTGAAGGCTGGAAGTTTTGGAATGGTTTTATAGCTTACAGATGCCATTACACATCTCAACAAAGTTCTATCTGTGTGTACAGTAACACATATGTGCTAAATTCTGGTTCAGTTTCTAGAAAAAAGGGGTAGTATGGGAACCAGGTGTTAGATGACCAGATGTATCTGATGTCATTCTGTAATCCAGCACTGAAATGATGTTTTAATACTAGATAAGACAGAAGTCTCAGGGCATTCTGTTTTTGAAACCTGAAAAAGAAAGAAGACCACTCAGTCACTTCATCTTGTCTTGCTCTAGTAATCAAACTAGGGAAAAGTAATTCTTTAGATAAGTCAGGAAAATAGTGAGATTAGTTAAGTATTATTTTATTGTATCTGTGTGCATTATAACATTGTTGTTATTTTTAATATTTCCTGTGACTGAAACTCTGGTGTTTACTGTAAATAGATATTTAGTATGTTCATGTTCTTTTGTTATTATTTCTTATTAAATATATTTAAACTTTTCATTGTGGCTGGTCTTTTAAAGAATATTTTAACCTTTAGGAGTACTTGTATTTATTTGGTGACACTATGGCTGCTTCTGAATGCCTTACTGCATTGGTCAAACACTACCATTTGTATTAGTATCAATTTTACTCAGTATAATTGGGTACCTATGTAAGAGCCTTAGAGCAGCTGGCTTTGGAGTGTTCTGTTGGTGTGTGTGTGTGTGTGTGTGTGTGTGTGTGTGTGTGTGTGTGTGTGTGTGTGTGTGTGTGTGTGTGTGTGTGTGTGTATGCATGTGCATGCATCGTGTGGTGTGTGTGCGTGGGTGTGTGTGTGTTGTTGTGTGTGTGTGCGTGTGTGTGTGTGTGTGTGTGTGTGTGTGTGTGTGTGTGTTTATGAAAATCATATCTCAAAGAGTGCGTGTCAACTACTTGGGGCAGGGACACAGAGCACTGGTTTCACAGAGTGGGTGGTGGAGGACTTGGGGCCTGGAGAGAGAAAGAGAAAGAAACCCAGCCCCCCCAGACTAAATGTGTTCCCTGTGTGCTCTTAAGGGAAATTGTGCTTGTTGCAGAGAGCTGCATCTGGAAACACTATGTGTATCTATTTTTGTTCCAAATGAAAGTCTCTCACCAGTGTCAGTGTAAAGGATTCAGGCTGGTTGATTACTGACCCAGAGATGTCACATATTGGTGAGCAGTGATGTGGATATTAACTGAACCTCTGTAGCTAGTAAGCAATTGTCACTGAAGGTGTGTATACTCACAGCAGCCACAAGGTAAACATACAGAGTTTTATTTTCACAACAGTTTTATTTATTTTTGTTAGTTTAGTTTATTCAGGGAAAGCAGGCAAAGATGTTAGCAGAGGATTATGACATGTTGACAAAGAACCAGTTGGCCAAGGTGTGTGAAGCCAAAGGAGTGATGCATGGCAACCTGACTAAAGAGGAAACAATTTCAGCCTTAGTTGCAGCTGTAGCCCAGTCCAACAACCAGGAAAACAACCTATCTGTTGATGGGGATTTGCAGCCCACAGAAACAAGATAGGTCACCTTTTCCTCAGAGGACTGAAAAACCCATGCGGAGTTAAAAAGACTTGAATTGGAGTCAATTAAATGAATGGGATTATTAATACTGGACCGACTTTATGTATTTTTTCAAATAAATGCTTATACCATATTACTATTTTAATTACAGTTCCAGAGGAGAAAACATGGGTTAGCTGGGTAAAGTACTGGCTGCATTATATGACAATCAAGAAGGGTATTTGCCTTAAGTTGAGGTAAGAGCTAGGGAGACAGATTTTTGTGTGAAGAAGAGGCAACAGAAGATGGGAACTAATGAACTGATGAATAAGGGAGAAACATTTAAAATTAAAATAAAGACAAGAAACAGCTGAATTATTCTGACTTCTTTAATACAATCAGCTACAGATAAACATTGAAAACAAATGTTGAGTATGTAGATATGTTAAATCTTGTGAGTCTATTGAAAATATACAGACAACATGAAAAGTTGCACATAATAAAAGATGTCTGCAAAGAACTTCTGGAATACTTCAATCCAAATACAGATACTTATGTTTAAAATATTTTCTGCAATATCTATACCAATAACTATGCTTGGATATGGAAATGTATGATTAACATGATTGGTCATATTTAATGACTGGGATTCAGAATTGTTACCACCAGCAGTAAGCTCATTTTTTTTCAAACACCTTTATTGAATTATCACTTGTGACATAGGCAAATGTGCATTCATATAAAAGTAATCAAATCAGGCAAATGTGCATTCATATAAAAGTAATCAAACTATATTAACATAAACATTATACTTCACATATATTGCTATATATCATATAACCTAACATTACATAAATTATTCAATTCTTGCTTTTTTTTTAAAAACAAGAAACATCTTCATTAAACTATCATTTACTATTTAGGCAATCATACATTTATATAAATGAAAACAAACCACAACAACAATTACCTCTTTCTTCCCCTTCACACTTCTAACATTTCATAGGTTCATAGGTTTGTACTAGGCTAACGGCCCTGGAGCCTTTACAAGCCTAGCCCATAGGATTACCCTGGTCTCGTGCCACCCGACCTTAGCTCCCAGTGCCTCTGTTGAGTAGAGTCACTGGAGTGATCCCCAGGATGAATTTTCTATTTTCCATCCACTTGTCAAGATTTCTCTTGAAGAGGGCCAGTGAAGTGCTCTGCTTGACATGTATGGGTAGTTTATTCCATAGCATGTGTAGACTCTGGGTTATGAACCTGTCCCTCCAGCATGTTCTGTTGATTGTGGTAATGAGGTTGAGGCCTCTGGAGCATGTAGTGCAGAGTGTTTGGGATTTCTTTAGCAGTAGAATTTCTAACAGAGCTGGGTTACACATGGCTTTGTAAGTCAAGCAGAGATCACCTCTAATATGAGACAGAGAATAGTTGGAGTTTTAAGGTTTAGGGTCCTCGTTGTGAGGTACTTTTGTGGCCTCTCTAGTTGTTGCACGTACATGCCAAATGACGCATTGTACTCGGTGATTGGCCTAATGAGGGAAGAGTAGAGGGAGACAATGACCTCCTTCTTCCTGAATGCAAAACCCTTAGTAATGAGATGTGTCACATAAAAGGCCTTTTGACCACAGTGGCAATGTGGTGGTCAAATGAGAGGTTGCTGTCAACCTGTGCTCCCAGATCTCTTATAACGCCTTCTGTGTTCAGTGGACTACCATCGATGTGGTAATTCATGGGAACCAGGTTTTTCCCAAAGGGGATGATGGCACATTTTTTGCCATTGAGCTCAAAGCCATGGTTCTCACACCAGTCATTGGTCTCAGTGAGGCCTTTCTGTAGGATGTCAACATCACTTGGGGTGTTAATAATAACTCCCAACTTGCAATCATCTGTGAATTTTGTCAGCCAGAGTGCCTTTATGTTGGCATGAACTTCAGAGAAGTAGATAGCAAACAGGAGAAGACCCAGGACAAAACTCTGTGGCACTCCACTCGTGACTGGTCGGCAGTCTGATTTGGAATCAGCTGCTTTCACACTGTGGGTTCTGTCTGTGAGCCAGTTTGCAACCCACCTAGTGATATAGGGGTTAATACCTAGCTTAGTGAGTGTTTCTATGATTCCTGAGTGGGGAATGGTATCAAAGGCCTTGGCCAGATTAAGGTAGGCTGTATGAATGACCTTGCCTTCATCCACAGCTCTAGTGACTGACTCAAAGAAATTGACAAGGTTGAGCAGGCATAATCTCCCCTTCACAAAACCAAACTGTGTGGGATCCACAGTTTGCAGATTCCTTATATCCTTGTTTATTAGGTCCATGATGATGCATTCCATAGCTTTGTATATCAGACTCATCAGGCTAATGGGGCAATAGTTCCCAGGGTCTGTAGTCACTCCTCCTTTGTGGAGATGGATGACTGTAGTAGTGCACCATTTGGTAGGGACAAAGCCTGAGGTGAGGCTGTGATTGAACAGGGCACACAGGTGAGGTGCCAGTTCACGCTGTAGTTCATGTAGAACACAGCCAGGGATATTGTCAGTTCCCATAGAAGCTGTATTCTTGGCCTTGGACAGTGTTGTTTTAACCTGTGCAGCAGTAATATTGGGTGCCTGGCAATCTAATGGTATTGTGATTGGTCCTTTGGGAGGAGAGGGGTAAAGTTAGCACTGAATCTGTCGGCCAGTATATTGGCAATATCTGTTAGCTCGGTATAGGAGATACCATTGTACAGTAGCTCAGAGCAAATCTGGGTATTCCCATGGAGATTCTTTACATAACTATAGACGATCTTGTGGTTTTTTTACTATCTGCTGCAATTCTGTTTTAATAGCTAGCTTTAGGGGATTTGATAAGGAATCACCACAACTTTTTGCTGAAGCTGATAAGGGAGTTTTTCCAGTCTTGGGACTTCACCTTATTCCGCATCAGTTTCCTCCTTCTGTTGTAGAGTTTGTTTATGGCAGGGGACCAGCAGATTGGCTTCCTTTATTTGGAGGAGAGCATCTTGGTTCTATTGGGTATGGCAAGATCCATGCATTTGTGTATGTGTTTGTACAGTGCACTGGTGTATGATTTGGTGGTCATGCAACTTTTCTCCATTTGCATGGGTGCCATGAAGTTAGCCACCTCTGTTTTTAGGAGCCCAAAGTTAGCTTTGGAGAAGTTTTTCATGGTGGTTACCTTTGCAGGGAGGGGGGGGGAGGGATGTGAATTTCCAAGGTGATTAATTTGTGGTCAGATCTAACCAGGGAGGAATTGACTAATGGTCTACAACAATGGTCGCCCATGTTAGTAATGATCAGGTCAAGGATTTTGCCACCTGTAGTGGGGGCAAGAATGAGCTGGTCCAAGGCATCAGAATTAATGAATTCCAGGAAACATTGGGCAAGTGTATTGGTACATGAGTAGTTTTCCCAGTCACTGGAGGGGTAATTGAATTTGCCCAGTATGAGAGTGTTAGGTTGGACCCTAATATTCTCCAGGAACATGGAGTGTGAGTCTTCGGTCATGGTTGGGGACCTATAGCAGGCTACAACCTGAATCGCTGTCTTACCCAATGTTATCTGCACCTGAAGTATCTCTGATGCATTATGTTTGGCTACAAGTCTGAAGGTGTGCACATCCTTTATGAATATGGAAACACCACTGCCTTTTGAGCTTCAGTCCGAGTTCTGGGGCCGAAAGGTGTGGAATGAGTTGCAACTTGGTAGTGCAAAGGTACTTTCTGCTGCTTTGAACCAGGTCTCTGTTACAGCACAAATGTTGATGTTCTCCATTTTAAGGAGTGCTTTGAGTGAGTGCATTTTGAGATTTAAACTTCTAGCATTGAGCAGCATGACCCTCAGATTGCATTTGTCTGTAGCTGTTACAGTGGTAATTTGGTCTTTGGACCACCGCCTAAAGAAGGCACAATGGGGTGGCAAGAGCCTTGGCCAGTATCCAGAAGCCCAGGGGTGACACATGCAGGCCATCTCTGGCAAAGCATCGAGGTCTGTCAATCATGTCATCCCAGGCAGACAGTTACTGGATCCCCTTAGAATGACACCTTAAACTTAGAAAATTGTTGAAACCAGTCATTTTCTTCTTGTACTGTGGTATCATTCTGGGTGATGGTAGGATGCTGCTCAGAGCTAGGGTCATACCCACCTGGTTCATAGGTTCATAGGTTCATAGGTTGGTACAAGGCTATCAGCCCTAGGGCCTATACAAGCCTAGCCATAACAATTCCCTGGCTATTTCTTCCCACATATATTTACTTCCCTGGACCCCTGTCTAGCAGGGTGACTGACATGATCCCCGGGGTGAATTTCCTTTCTCCCATCCAATCGTCAAGGTTCCTTTTGAAGAGGGCCAAGGAGGCACTCTGCTTGACATGTATGGGCAATCTATTCCAGAGTCTGGGGAGTCTCAGCGCTGCATAATCTGAGCTCCTCCATGTCTCTTTTCATGTAGTCCATGGAGGTACATCTCAGGTCGTTCACACCCACATGTACAATGACAGAGTCAAATTTGTACCTGTTGTCGAGGGACCTGAGTGTATGTGTTATGTGATGGATCCTGGCACCTGACAGGCAGCTGACAGTTACTTTCTCCTTATTCAACCTAGTGAGTGGGACATCAGTATGCCTCACTATCGAGTCACCTATGACTAGTGTGTTGGGCATGCTGTTTTGCCTTAAGGGCTTTGGTTGAGTGGCACACTGTTTAGAGAGTTATGTGTCTCATGATTAGTGTTGTGTTGTGGTGGTCAAGTGGGTTTCTGCCTTGGAGGTCTGTGCTGTTTGGATATATTTTTAATGAGAGCCTCCATGAAGGTGGGTGTGTGGTTTGTGTTTTTATGCGAAGGCAGTGATGGCGTGTGTTCTGGAGGGCTATGTGTTCCATGTGGTGTAGTGCAAGTGTTGACCTTCTCCTCTTGACCAGCTATTCTGGTCTTGGCTGGAGAGTGCGTGGATATATTTTATATAATTTGGATAGATAAATGCATCTCTCACAAGTCTGAGTGTTGGGAGGTAAGAGGAGAGGGTTGTCAGTGTACATGAGGCAGTTGCTACATTGCCTCAGGATGCCCAAGTTCACCAGGTTAATAGGAGAAAGTACAGGGAACTGACCTTTAGACATGCCTGGAGGGGTGGGCATTAATAAAAAGTACTGGAGCTGTTTCCTTGTAGAACATTTAGTGCTGGTGCCTTCATGCGGAAAAATTCTCTAGAGTCTACTTGGCGTATAAAAATATCTATGTAAACATTTCCAGGTAAAAATTCTAAATCTTCTACATTTTGTTGCATATTTGGTAGACAAACATATATCCTCCAATTGTTTCTTTATGAATTGCTTTTCCAGTCTCTCTACTGGCAGTAAAATATTTCTGATTCTGAGGCAGACTTACCACAGTGCTCTGTCATAAAGTTGTGCAGCACTATGGAAGGCTGTCTCTGTGTCTTATGTGGCAACAATTCATGTTCATCCATTACTTCTAATGGGTAAGACTGCATAAGAAATAAGCACCATCAAATTTAGTGGAAAGGTAGTGGTGGTAATGGTGTGTGTGTGTGTGTGTGTGTGTGTGTGTGTGTGTGTGTGTGTGTGTGTGTGTGTGTGTGTGTGTGTGTGTGTGTGTGTGTGTGCGTGTGTGTGTGTGTGATTGTGTGTCTGCCTTTGTGGTCAAATTAGTGAAAATTAGTTAGGAATAGCTTGGGCAGATGTGTGTGTGGGTGTGTGTGGCTGTGTGTGTGTGTGTGTGTGTGTATGTGTGTGTGTGTGTGTGTGTGTGTGTGTGTGTGTGTGTGTGTGTGTGTGTGTGTGCATTGTGTGTCTGTGTGTGTGTGTGTGTGTGTGTGTGTGTGTGTGTGTGTGTGTGTGGTGTGTGTGTGTGTGTGTGTGTGTGTGTGTGTGTGTGTGTGTGTGTGTGTGTGTGTGTGTGTGTGTGTAAGTAGTGAAAATTAGTTAGAATGTATGTGTGTGTGTGTGTGTGTGTGTGTGTGTGTGTGTGTGTGTGTGTGTGTGTGTGTGTGTGTGTGTGTGTGCAGGTGTGTGCGTGTGTATGTGTGTGTGTGTGATTGTATGTCTGCCTTTATGATCAAAGTAGTGAAAATTAGTGTGTGTGTGTGTGTGTGTGTGTGTGTGTGTGTGTGTGTGTGTGTGTGTGTGTGTGTGTGTGTGTGTGTGTGTGTGAGATTGTGTGTCTGCCTTTGTCTACAAAGTAGTGAAAATTAGTTAGCTTGGGCAGATATGTGTGTGTGTGTGTGTGTGTGTGTGTGTGTGTGTGTGTGTGTGTGTGTGTGTGTGTGTGTGTGTGTGTGTGTGTGTGTGTGTGTGTGTGTGTGTGTGACGGTGATTGGATGAGTATGTCAATGGTTGCAACAGGGTCAAGTGTGTGTGTACGAATGTGAGAATATATATGTTTGTGTATGCGTGTGTGTATAGGGGTGCTTTCATACCTCTCAACTCCCATAGATTGATAAGCAGTAGACACCAGGTTCTATTCAAATATTACCTGAAGCCCATTTAAAAAATTAAAGAACAGCAGTTTGCAGCCTGACAGGTGTATAGTTTGGGAGAACACTAGGCATCAATGATATCCTGAACATGTTATTCTAAGTGACTTTTAAAAGAAGAGGGGGAAAGGTATCTATCCCTGTACTCTTAGCACAACATACAACACTTTGGTTCTCTATGCTAACCTAGATACCAGGGATACTCTGTCAGAAACCTGGCCAGTAAAGGCAGAACAGCTGAACAAGCTAGAGGTGATGGAAATGAACTGCATGTGAAGGGTGATAGGATGCACACTGTGGGACAGACAAAAAAATGAGGATATAAGAGCAAAGCCAAAGTAGCTCCAATTGCAGAAAAGATCAAAGAGAACAGATTATGGTGGTTTGGACATGTGCAGAATAGCCGAAGACAATCTGGTGAAGTAGATTTGGGACAGATTGGAGGAAGGTAAGAGGAAACGAGGATGTTCAACAAAGAGATGGATGGATTGTGTGAAAGAAGATCTGCGACGGTCAGGCATGAGTGTCAAAGAAGGCAGGAGTGTGGCACTGAATAGAGAGAGATGACACCAGTTATCATGATACCCTGACCCCATGTAGAAAATGGGAGAAAGGGGGCTGATGATGATGATTAAAGAAATACACTGTGTGAAAAGCCTTGAACCCCATACCTTTGGTACATGGAACAGCAGCTTAAGAAAGAGAGAGCTTTACCCATCTGCACTATTACTTGACATCTGTGAGGTTGTTGAAATATTACCCTAAGTCAGTTTTAAAAAGGTGAGGAGGAGACAAAAATATTCAAACTCTCTATCCTTCAGAAAGTAGTACTTTGGTCCTCTATACCAACAGACTACTGCATGAAGTAATTGCTCTTGCACCCCGATGAATCTTTTGAACATAATAGGTATTCAACTCTAAGGCCTGGCATTATATTGCAAAGCAGTGCTGCACTAAATAGAAAATAAATTCTAGGGGAACCAAGTACCATAAAAGCAATAACATGGTTACTTAGGTAGAAGACAAAGGGCGTGGTTAGAGGAGAATGAGTTGAACTCACTTACTTATACTTCATATATTATTAAGACTGATTATACAGTTTAGTCTGCTAAAACTTCCCCAATATCTATTTTATAACCTAAAAATAGTCTTCTAGACAGTGGGAAATACAAGTCGTACCTTCTGCATTAAATGCTGCACCTTTCACAAATGCAGTTTCTGTTCCATGATATGAGGCTCGTGAGAATGTTTTTATCTAATGTATTCTGAACCTCTTCCAAACAAACTAGCCCTACCACATAAGACTTACATTTCACTGATTGTTTTTCTTCTATCTCCTGAGGGAGTGTTGAGTTTACTAAGCCTCCTGAATGACCAAAATCTCCACCAATTCTTTTTTATCCATATCCCTTAGTGCATAATTTAGCAAGGATGCCATAACTTGTTCACAATTGGTGCCGCATTTTCCCTCCAGCAGTGGTCTCCCATTAGTACAGGTAGCATATGTTATAAGTGACACTGTTTAAGTGCCTATGCAGTTACTGAATGATTTTTCAGCACTACCAGCCTCATATTAATATAATTCAGCCACAGCATATATCATTAAGTCGCACACTAAGACATGGGCAAATATATCAAATGTGCACATGTTGGCTATGTTAGTTAGTGGCAATAACTTAGTGGAACTTGCACCAAGTACAATATTACATTTTTTAAGGTTTTGTTGTACTGGCTGTATACTAATGCCACATGCACTACACTTGTTTCCTGTTTAAGAAACTCTGGCTTGTAGGATTGTGTATGCAACTGAATTATAACACTTCATTTGTTTTAACATTCATATATTCTGTGATATAAATGTTGCTTTAATAGTTATAAATTCTATTCTATAAATGAAGATTCATTTACATGATACTATAGCTAGGCTATTGATTTACTTAGAATGCATATCCCAACCTCCTATTCCCTCAGGGCTTCCCTGCAGCACTGAATTAACTCAGGGAGCCTGAGGCAGTACTAACGGATTCTGGAGAGGGAGTTTCCTTGTGTTTTCATGTAATTGAAAGAACTGATAGCTATTTTCACTCATTTATGTACTCCTACAGCCTTACTTAGTGCTTGCTACAGTTAACTGCAGTATTTATTTAGTGATTTATTTTTAAATCTTACTACTGCCTCCTCACCTTTTCTCTATTTCTGTTTCTCTCTGCAACAGACCAAAGTAACTGCTGAGACAAGAACTCCTGGTCATCTAAACTGCCTTTAGATAAAGTTGAAGCATTGCTGGCCAATGCTGGTGTTTCACTAACTCGGCTGACAGGCATTTTAATTTAAATGTAAGGCTTGCTCTTGCCTTTTGTATATACTGTACTGTAAGTGGTGCTGCTTTAAGTAGAGAGTCTCATGAGAATGTAACTTATCTAATGTATTCTGAACATCTTCCACAGGGAGTAGACCTACCTCCCACAGGTCTATGATTTCACTGATTGTTTTTCTTCTGTGTAAAGGTGTACTTCTGAGAGTGTATGACCCACTCCAGTCAGCTATGCCATGGTCGTTCACTCGTCCTTTTCTAAAGGTATACTATTATAGCTATTCCCAAAACCACATCCATCCAATCACCATCCACTTTATACATTCCTCTGCTGAATCACATTTAATTCTACTGCAACACATTACCTCTGATTTTTTCTATCCACCTCAGTTCCTCCAATAAATTATTTCTAAACCTCCACAGATTACACTTTTCTCTGCATTCCTTCACAATACCCAATATTCCTTATAAATATCAAAGCACTGCCTTTCTAAATACTACCAAATACAATCATCTCCCTTACATTACAAGATCTAACATGGTTCTCATCAAACCATTACGCCTCACATTTTTCAGACACCATGTTACTATACCTAATTCAGCTGGCCCTTCACCTTATGCTCTCTAACATCACAGCATACTTTAGAACTTTGAGATGTAAGCTTAGCAATGACCACAAACATACAACTCCTAATATTAACTTATCACCATAGCCTATAGTCTTTTCAACAGCTCTCACTCCTACCTTTAAAATAAACATATGCTATAAGAATAAATCCAAACTATAGGTTACAAATACAATCAAATTTAAGAAATAACTGATTATCCCTACCAAACATGCTACAGACAAACTCAAACTTTCTGGTGCCATACATCTGAACCCTGGTTCACCTCAGTTAATAACCTCACTATCCAGCTCACCCATCTGCTCCACCCCTCCATCACAAACTCACAAATCAAAGAGCACCGGACTGAATCTTATTAACATTAACCTTAGAAGTATCTATAATAATGTTGCAAACTTACATGATTTAATTACATATCATAACCCTGACATCCTTATAATCACTTAAACACAACTAAAACCTGAAATCTTGGGTAACAAAACCCTACCACCCATTTATAATATCCTCAGAGATGATAGAAAAAAATATATATATATACAATGGCTGGAGGCATAGCCATTATTTGCCATAATAAATTTGATCTCTCTGCCTACAGTTGAAGTTGAGACTGGTTGTAAAGTTTAGACTGGTTGTAAAGTGAAGTGATTTTCCTGAGAGTTTAGTTGGGAGAGGGGTATGGGATAAGTTTTACTACTTTTAAACCGTACCCCAATTTCATAATACACAACTCGTTATTATCATCTTGGAAATTAAATTCACACACTAGCTTATGCATCATTACTGTATACATCCCTCCAGACAACAATGTATCCACATTGGAAGGCATACTAACTTAGCCTCTGGCAACATACCACAAGAAACCCTAGCCCTAGGAGGGTTACGCACAGACTGGTCCCATATTACATCTATTAATCCTCCAATACACATTAATCTCTATGGTTTTAAACAACTTATTAATATCCTGTGCAAAGACATCAGTCCTAGACTGGATACTCACCTCACACCCTAATAACATCCTTTCTACTGCTACTCTACCTGTCACCCTCAGTGACGATCTATCTATCTATAAAATAATGCACCACAATCCTTATACCCAACCCATACTGTTTTTCATCCTAGTCTGCAGCTTAATCAAATACAACATTCAATCTTTCATTTTGTCACAAAAACGTAAAAATTGGTCCAGACTAATAACTTTGCATTAGATGATGCTACCTTGCAGTTCAAAAATGCCTTCAAAGCTATTCTAAATGTCCATGCTCCTCTCAGGATCATAGGATCATAGGAGGTTACTAGGCTACTGGCCCTGAAGCCCTTATAATCCTAGCCAAGAGTTTAGCCCATGTTTAGACAAATCAGCACCCAATGCCCATGTCCAGCAGGGACATGGGTGGAATTCCAGGGTATATTTCCTGTTTCCCACCCAGTTATCCAGGTTACATTTAAAAAAGGGGTAAAGAGGTACTCTGCTTGATGTGGAGAGGGAGTCTATTCCATAGATTAGGGAGTCTCTGGGGCACAGATCTGTCCTACCAACAAGTCCTATTGATGTCACAGACCAGGTTGAGGCAGCACATGCAGGTTACTTGAGTGGAGCTTGACTTGCAGATGTACAGCCGTCCCATCAAGGTAGGGTCCATGATCGCCTTGTGTGCCAGACAGAGGTCACCTCTGAGGAATCTGTATGAAACTCAGCAGTGGGATAGGGCTTTTAGCCTGTCTTGTGTATGGTAGATGTTTGAGGCCCTGGAAAAATTAATCAGAAAAAAATGAATAAAATTAAAACCAGATCCCTGGCTATTATAAGAAACCAAACAATTTAATGGGCCACAAGGCTAGTGGCCTATCATTGCAGCTTGATCTTGCTTTAGCTCCTTACACACCTGTTCATAAAAATTTGCCAGCCTGCTTTTCTGTCAACAAAATGAATAATCTAGCAGAAGACAGGGTCATGGCCAAAAGTCAGAATGACTGAGGTATGGAACAACTAGTGAAAAAGAGACCTGAAATAAACTTAAGGAACAGATGTTCAACATGCTGCAGTCAGTCTCGTTGAAAACAAAAGACCTAAAGCAGTTAATACAAAAACAAGAAAACATCATCTCTATCTAAAATGAGCAGACATTATTGAAGCAAGAGATAAACTCAACATTGGATATAACAGAAAAGCAGGAATTGGCAACTGAGCACCATGAAAGGGTAATTACTTCAACTAACAGCAAAAGGAGACCATGTGGAAAATTGTCAAAGAAGAGAGAATATCAGTTGTTGGTGTCCCTGAATTGGTGGAAAGTAAAGACCTATTATCATACTTCTACTATAAATATTTCCTGCTTTAAATACTCCTACAGACATGGACTGGGAAGTGGATCATATGCACAGGATAGGGAAACTGCTAGATTTAAAACCACAACAGTTCATGGTAGAGATGCATTCCTTTTCAGCAAAGGAATGGCTGTTAATTAATTCATATTTATTGCGTGATGTGCAAGTGGAGGGAGTGATCATGTGTTCCTTTCAGGACTTTTCTATGGAGTTGTTTAAAAAAAAATCTGCATACTCAAATACCCACAAACAGTTTAAAAAAAGGACCATTACCTTGTGGGTGGCATACCCGGCAGATCTTATAGTGGTTTTCAACAGCCAAAGGTGGTGCTTCACTATTTCTGTAAATATTTAGCAGTTCATAAATTCTTTGCAGACTCCTGGTTTTGTATATTCCTCAGCCCCACAGTGCACACTGAGAAAAGCCACTAAGTGGTCTGACGCTTCTTACTCCACAACAATGAGATATGAGCTGGTAGGTCAGAGGGTTAGATGCACTAGATATTTCTTCTGCAAACAAGATGAGGGCGAGAGGATGCTGGTGACACAATGTCACCAGCTGTATGGAAGGCATGATTTCCATTCATGAGGGCAAGTGGTTCTATTGGGCAGAGGAATGCAATCCTGTTGATTCAGAAGAGCCAGGTCAGCACAGTACTTCTCCCCCATCATCTGCAAAAGCCAATCCATGCATGACTAATGCTGGTTCAAAAGCTGATAAGCATTCGGCCATAACTTTAAAACGATGTCTTAGTAAAGCCAAACTGACCACTGCTTTATGTTGGTCCATTTTAGGATATCTTTATATTTGATATGCATTCCCCTTACTTTGGCTGTTCTATATAATATCCATTGAGTTTAACAGTACACTATAGATAATGTTAAAAGCATAAGGTTCTTCTTACTGAGGGTCTGCTAAATTTGTAATGCATTATTATTTTATATTCACTGGTTAATGTACCTTGAGTTCCAACTTCTATACCTTGCATCACTGTGGTATGACTTACTGAGGACATTTATTGCTTGGCAATCAACAGTTATATTTGCAGTATTGTTTCACTTCATTAACATCTATTTCTTGTAGTTTGTTTAAACAGAAATTATGTGTTTGAGCTGCCTGTGTACTCTGCTAGCTATCTTTTCTAGTATGACTCCCAGTATACTCCATTATCATAGATGTCGGGCATAGATCCTTTTTGGATCCAATGGTCCCATTGGACCTATCCTGGAAAGGGGGATTTCAGGGGACAGAGTTAACTGAAGCTACTAACAAATTAAATAGGAAGTTAAGGGTTATCACTTGGAATGTAGAGGTGATATGTCATCCTATCAAGAGGGGAAATTATGCTCTAAGTTAAGAAGGCTGAGAGCAGACATAATCTTTCTACAAGACGTTAAGCTAAAGTGCAAAGACATTCTCAAGCTAAGTGGAAAGGATTGGTGAGTTATCAGTGGCAGTGAGACTAAAGGAGGAGGTAAGAAAGGAGTTGTGGTTATGACATGGAATAATTTAACAATTTCAGTTTTAGCTACAAAGGACTATATAGAGGGAAGATGGGTGATGACAGCTGTGCTAACAGAAGGAGAAGAATGGAAACTGGATAACATTTATAGTCCAAATGATGGTTCACCCAAGTATTTTGTCAGTGATCTATGGACTACTTTCTTACCATGCTGTGAAAGAGAAGTGATGTGTGTGTCTGTCTGTGTGTGGGGATTGTAATGCTGTAGATGGCTGGCAATGGGACAGGAAATGTGGCTGTAAAGAGAGGCACATCCAAGCAAGTGGGATCCTCTCCAGGCAGCAGGAAGAGGAGGAAGAAGGTTGGGAAGATATTTGAAGACTATGCTCCCCTGTATCCAAAGAATGTACTCTTTCTATGAATTAAGTAAGGCAAGCAAGTAGACTGGAGAAATTCCTTATGAGGAGCGAAGGTATAACCATAGTAGATGAGGCTTTCATAGGGAAATGAGCTTATCTGACCACACTTACATATATTTTTCTATTAGGATTTAACAGCAAGAAATCCTTAGTAGGAAATTGAGAGGAAAACTGTGGCAGTTGAGTTCAGATGAGAGGAAACTTGAAGGGACTAGGATAGTTAGTGAGATAATAGAGTGGAACAGGATGAAAAGTGGATGACTCCATGGCTGTTCAACTGTTCAGATTTTTGCTTCAAATTTTTGGTGTGCTCCTCATAAAATTTGTGGTTTCCTGCCAAATTTCTGAGGATTGAACTAACTGAATAATGGCAAACATTTGAGTTTCAGACTTCATATTCTTCAGAAGATGCATGCTAACATAAAACCTATAATTCTAGCAATATCTAAAATATGTCAGTATTTTAAGACCTTTGTCTCCAACTATATTAGGTTTTGCATGGATTTCTTGGGTCAAGAGATTGAGAGTTATTCTTCGTGTCATATTGGTCTTGTTGGGATGCAATAAAATATATGCTTAAGGGACACATACTGAGTAGTTTAGGATACAGGGTAAGGACTGATTATGACTGACTATGAATGCATCAAACAGTGGGAAAGAGTTAACAATTCTTCAGAAGACTATGATGACACAGGAATGAGCAATTACGGGGATACTCTAGAGAGATGTAATGTTTTAAGAACATTGATAGAGGAATATGCTATATCTTGGGTAAAAAATGGCTTATTGGCAGGTGGGATTTTTGTTGGTGCAGAGGGGAAACAGTAGGGAAATGGCTCATTATGAATATTACAGAAAGAAAGACAAAATTCAAAATTTATAGTTTCAGTAATGGTATTGAAATGTGAAAGAGAGAGATACAATAAATCAGGCATTTTTAAATGTATTTAGTGATCATTATTCTACTAAGGCTCAATAACATACGGATGCACACTTTAAATTCAAGTGGAAGGGAGATCTGTTAACTTTAGTTGCACACATGGACCTGGAGACATCATGCAGATGAAAGTTTTACAGGCTATACCTTCCATGAGGAATGGAGAGATCCCAGGAAATTATGTTTTTTTTTTTTCAAAAGAATTTTGCAAACTGCAAGGAGAAGATTTGGTTCCATATCTGGTCTGGCTTTTTAATCAGGGAGGGGAAGATGGAAGTTTATCCATCTCCTTTTCTGAAGCTCAGGTTGTTCTCCTTTTTAAGTTTGGACAAGATCTGCGTTTTCCTGAAGATTCCTATTTTCATAATAAATACAGATACCAAACTTTGCCTGAATCTCGGTGAAGCAGCTACAAAGATTTATTCCAGGTTTACTTCAGGATCCACTGAAAGGTTTTGTTATGGGATGAATGACAGAATCACACTAGTAGATGTTCATAGCCTTTATAATTCAGGCTTTCGACTGAGTGGAATGGACCTTTTGCTTTAGGATCCTATGTGAGGTAGGATTTGCTCCCAAGTTAATGAACTGAATTTTCACACTGTACAGAAATGGAAAATGAAGCTTATAATCTATGGTATATAACCAAGGAAACTGGCATTAGGAGGGGCAAGAGACAGGGCTACCACCATCACTCTTGTTGCTAATTTTAGCTATAGAAACTTTAGCTGACCAAGTGCAAATGACATTGAACATTATAAAATGTAAATGGAACTTCTTTATGCTGTTTGTGGATGACTGTATGAGATAATAGAGTGGACTTGGCTGTCTCTGCTACTGTGCCTGTATTTGAGGAATTTAAAGTAGAATCTAGGTTGCAATTTAACTAGAACAAAACCTTTCTGACCAGGACATGTACAGTCTTAAATCTTACATGGGATCAATGGATTGTTAGAAAAAGTTTTCCTCTTTTGCAGACGAAAGCACTTATTTGAAACTTTTTTTGTTGGAATCTGAACCTTTTGTGGATATTTGTTTGATATTTCAGTGGAATATTATCTTTAGCCTGTGTATTTTACATTGAGGACTTTTAGTGGAGTGTTGGTTTGGCCATTGCAGATTGTGACAGTCGGACTTATGATCTGTTTGAATTTAGGACTATAAGAGAAATTGATTTAACTGCCCATAGTTTTAAAATCACTATGAGTTGGAACTTTTATCGCAGCGCATATTGATAGAAACAATTGGTATGTTTTTTATTCATAAATCACCCTGGTGTTCCTGTTTCCATTTCTACATCTTTTAAATAGGTATAAATATGACAAATTGATGGAAAAACTGAGAAAAGATGGGAAACTTGTGAAGGGACTGTCTTCTTTTGTTTTGAAAGGCAAGAAGCTGTACACAGGCTGGACAAACTTAAAAATATCACTTTCCTCCGGGAGCACCATATGTGGTGGATTCATAGATGATATAAAAAACACAAAGCAATTATATACTACCCAGGAAAGTGAAAATGATGTCCCCATCAACGTAAAGCCATGGAAGCAAGAACTATACATATGTTTTGGAACTGTCCCGCTGACAAGAAACTTTGGGAAATCGTATAGAACAATGGAAAATTATATTTGGTAAGGAAGTTCCACTCTCTTGGAAGTTATCCTTTTTAATTTGAGTGGTAGTAATGGGGAATGAAACAGAGAAGGGTATCATCATGATTTTGGACAAGGTGAACATGTAGTTGTAGAGCAAGGTCTTGGAAGTCCAAACCATGTTTTATTCTTGATACTATTAGAGCTAACAATATTAAGGCATACCAACAAGCATTATGTGCTCAGGATACTAAAGAAAAGTAAAGAAAATTTAAAACTATTTGGAATGAACTCAGAAACTACTACAGTAAACTCTCTGTTAACCAGAACTCAAGCAAACAGAAAAAAAATCAAAGAAATATAGTAAAATTTTCATATGTTGCACTTTCTACCCCCGCGGAAACATACCTTACGTTTTTAGAGTTTTAGAGCTTTAAAGAGGAAGATAGGAATAAATTCCTTCTCTCTCAAACCTAAAAACAAGTTAAACCAAACAAATAGTTTAGGGTACAGTATTAGTCAGGCCTATTTTTAATAGTAACTCTCAAGCAACCAGAAACTACAGTTACCCGGCATCTACCAATCCCCATGGGTGCTGGTTAACTGAGAGTTTACTATATAGTATAACTCACCATCTCACCCTTTTATATAAGAAGCAGAATGACAAAATTTATTGTATTTTTAGCATTTTGGCACTGAATACTCAATTGTTAACTGATAAACTCTTTGATATAATACTTATGTGTTCCTGTTCTTATGTTGCTGCATGTTCAGATAGTCAGTTTTCTATACACTGTAACAAGTATTTTAAAGTATTAAAAAATATGACAAAATGTGATAAGGCCTGAAAGGTATGGCTTGCTCAGAAAATCAAGGTCAACTTCCAACACTTTAGAAGTTTTTGAAATAAGGCAGAAGAGGGTATAAAATCTGATAAACAGAACTACTACTGTAACCTGTAGTCAACAGACAAGAAAAAAATGTAAACAACTCTGTTTTTCCATTAAAAACCTAATAAGATGAGGGCTCAGCTCTCATCTTAGTCCCTCACCTGAAACCTCCCTGCTAGGACACTCAATGACTTCAATTATTTCATGGAAGCTGTCATCTCAATATGTAAAGGTAGTACTAAAACTTACCCCACACCCCTATATCAACAAAACTTGTAGGAAAGTCACTTCTCCTTGCAAACAATCCCAACTTCAACTATTAAAAATCTCAACTAGTTGTTGATAATCTGCCTCCTGAATATCTGAAACATGCCACTGAAGCTGTAGCTTACCCAGTATTTATCTTGATAAATAGATCCATCAGAGAATTTGATGTCTCTGTCATCTGGAAAAATGCCTAAATAATAACTTTGCATAAAAAGTGACCTTCTACTGTATACTCCAAGTAAAGTGACCTTCTTCCGTTTACTCCAACTAAAGGCCAATATCTATATTCCCACCTGCATCCAAAATCTTAGAAATATATGTACAAAGACAACTACATAATTACCTTACCAACAATAACCTCCTTTCTCCAATGCAACATGGTTTCCACCTATGCCACAATACCAGTACTGCCCTAATACAATACCTGAATTAATTAACTGCGCAACTATGGATATATGTTTTTTTTTGTCTTTCTTGATCTGTCAAAAGCATTCAATACAGTTCCCCTCTCATAAGTTCTGCAAAAGCATTCCTACCTTGGTCTTTCCCAATCCCTTCTCTCTCTATCTTTCTCTCTCTCTCTCTCTTGGTTTCACAGCTACTAAAACAGGGATCAGGCAGTCAAATGGCAAAAGAAGTTCTCAGACTTTTACCGTTGACTGGAGGAGTGCTTCAGTGCTCCATACTTTACCAACTCTTCTTCATTACATTTATTAATAACTTACACTAGCAGCTTAACATGCAACCATAATTCAAAATACAGATAAGTCTTCACTTGCCTGTGTTACACCTACTTTACTGAACTTGAAAGGATTAACTCAAGAAGAATTTACCTCTATCAGGTCCTAGCTAGAGCACTCATACCTCCTACTAAACTGCTTCTTTTCAACCCTAAATCTCTTTCACAAAGCAAACCTCTCTTCAGTACTACAGCATCTAACAATAAAAAGATCAAACCAGTACCTCTTGCAAAGCTTCATTGACTCATAATAGAGAAAGTCATTAAATCAGATCACCACATACAATAGCATCAAAATAACACCAAAAAACGCAGCTTGCAGTCATACCTCACTAGCTCAGCAAGAAAAACAATTACAAATATGTATCTATTCCCATTATTAATACACACCTCTCAAACCTTTAAAAACTTGTATACAACCCAAAGAATAAAAGCAGACCAATGCTACAATAAGATAACTAAGTTTGCAACCAACCCCCACCATGATCTAGCCCTTAATCTTATAAAGTAACTTGAATGTAATCCTGTTCTCCACCATTCTCAACTCATTCTACAACCTAAATGAATGTACACCTCTGAAAAATGCCTTACCCTAAGAAACTTGATCTGATGCTCACAGGACAAATAATTATTATTCAGCATTTCAAAATCACAAGATACTGCAGGTTATGCCCTATAGTCTAACTATGTCTGAAACATCTGGAACTCATTCTCTCATCAATCCTTTAAAATTAACATTAAAAAACTTCAGAGAAAATCAGGGTGGCTCCCTATCAAATTTTCGAATGGACTCGTTGTTGAACATAATATGTTCAAACCCATATCATTGACAATGCAGTCCATCGAACCATTCTGATTAAGATCGTGTTATGGTACGGATCAGAAAGTTTCCCTTTTTCCTCACTGTAGTGCAATCTTGGAGTTGGTATATAAAATTATTGGGTGGACATGCAGTGGGGCTTATTCCCATGTGAAAACAGTTTTTGTGGTGTGTGTGGTTGTTGGGTTTATGTTAAGTTTATGTTAAGATTTTTTGACAGACTGCATTGTCAATGATAAGGATTCAATAATATCCTGTTCGACAATGTGTCTGTTTGTTTATTTGATAAGGACACAGTCATGACTATCTCCAGGATTCAGTAAGCTTCCATGCAGGAATAGCTTATTCCTGCATGGACACGATCATTTAAGAGCAGCATGCCAGCGTGCCATGCATAGTTATGAAGGCATGCTGCCTCTGCTCCTAAACGGACATGGAGCGTGGACTTGTGCAGGGGGTGTGTCTGAGAACAGAGCTCAAACAATATATACACCCCTGCACTAAAGAATTGCCATTCGGCAATTACAATGAGCGAGAATGCTCATAGAGGGTTGTTGGGGTGCCAGCTTTTCAAATGCCCAAAGTGGGACATTTTTGGTACAAACATCAGATTTGGCAGGCCAAAACATGCCCACGACCAGTACAAAGGACAGAACTTCACTTCTTTGCCTAAATAAGAGCTTATTCGTGTTAGCATTTTAGTTGCATATTCTGTTCCTTATAACATTTAGGTGTTTCAGATACAGAATAACTTTTTTATGCAACTATTACATAAGTATAGGAAATAATTTTGGCCTAATATCTCAGGACATTTGCCATTTTAACAAGTTTTTGCAGGACACAACTGCCCAAAAAGCGACTGTCCCTTTCAAAGTGGGACAGGTCGTAACCTTAGGGGGTTGCCACATCTTCTAATGCCCAAAGTGGGACTGTTAGTGTACAAACATGACATGCTGCTGGACAAAACACACCTACAGCCACTGCGAAGGTCAAAGCCCCACTTCCCAAGAAAACCCTATGCTCATAGCAACTGAAACACGCTAGGATGGCTGTCAAATGTGCAGATGCACGAAGAAATCCACAGCAATAAGTGAAACCTGTCCCTTCCTAGAGAAAATACACTAGATTATTTTTTTATCAAACAGATTAAATTTAACTGTACCTGCACGGGTTGGCCCATTGCTTAGTTATGCATACTGTAGCTTAAATGGAAAAAAGAAGGTAAATAGCAAAATGCATTCAGTAGCAGCAGTATTGCAATAGTGTAGTGGTCAAAGCATTTGCTTTGCGAGAAGTCATTCCCAGTTCGATCCTCACTGTAGTAAATTCCATTTTCCATGTAAAAGCAATTTATGAACATTTATTTTTGCTGTATAACCTACTAAATAACATATATTTGTGAACTGAAGTGCAGATGTGAGACGTCATTGTAATAATGTGGTAAAATCCACAGATAAACATTAGTGGCCCATACAGTATATGTGCACATGAATCAGGGATACTAAACAAAGTTATAATGTATAATGAATGATAAATCCATGCCATACAGAAAATAGTGTAAAAATGTATAAAGTGTCCAAATCTACCACTTTTCCAAGATCCATGTTCCATTTCTTTCTAAATTAGTGTGGGGGTAAGCGGGAGTAAGCACTTTTAAGCAGTAGTAAGTGGGTTTAAGCCTTTTTCCGTGGGGAGAAAGCAGTGGCTACACAGGATAAGCAATTTAGTGGCTAACCAAGTGTAAGAAAATGTAGCAGAAAGTTAGCATTGCTTACCGTCGCGCAAACCCACACAAATCCACTTACAACTGCTTAAAAGTGTCTTAATCACTCTGTATCCAACAGCCCCTGTTCTGCCCAGCAACAAAATAAACATCCCTTGCAGGTCTTAAACTCAGGACCCTGTGCACTATAGTCACAGCAGTTAATCAGTAAGCCATTACAGCTATACATTAAATTGAGGTATACCCAAACAGATCCTCACCACAGCAAAATCACAATTTACATGTGAAAGGAATCTATAAACAGTTTTTTGTTGTATAACCTACTAAATAACATATATATATATATATATATATATATATATATATATATGTGAACTGGAGTACTGCATTAAGTACAGATGTGAGGTATCATTGCAATAAAGTGCTGAAATCTCCTGATAAACACAAGTACCCCATACAGTGTATGTATACATGAATCACGGATATCAAACAAATATATAACATGTAATGAATGATAAAAGAATGCCAAACAGCAAATAGTGTGCAAATTTAAAAATAAGCAATGCTAAGCATTGCACACCTCTGCTTACCAGGTGTAAGCAATGCGTAGCCCAGCTAAATCAATTTGCGCATTGGTATGCCCTTGTAAGCAATGCCAACCTTAGGTAAGCAGGTTTTCCCATAGCTTAGCATTTTCAAAACCATCCAATCACGGCAAATTGCAGGAAATTAGCCCTATTTAAACCCCACAAGTGGGAATAAATCTCATAACTGGTTGCAGCTTCCTCCTGTAGGCACAATGGCTGGTGTCGGGGAAGGATCGTGCTTCGAAGTGCAGCGCTGGGGCATCCAGGAGTCCAAGGTCATGGCAGGACTCCTGGTAAAGGGCCATAAAGAGAGACTGCTGCAGAGCCAGTATAAGGGTAGCCAATATGAAGTGAAAGCCTGGGACTGTCTTGCCCATGACCTCACCAGTGCCACTGGCATCCCTCAAACTGGAGAGCAGGTCAGGCATCACTATGCCGACCTGAAATGGACGAAGAGGGAGCTCTTGGATCAGTGGATCCAAGAAGCTAGGCAGGGTGATGTCCCAGCAGTGTGTAAGTACTCATTCTACTAATTGTTTAATAACCGCCAGCTCATGTATATTATGGATAGGTATGGCTAAATATTCCTCTTATGTCTCTGACAGCAGCAGTGGAGCGGGCTGTGAATCAGGAAGCCCATGTGTGTAGGTTGTAAAGACTGCATCATGAGGCAGGTTAGCAATTAACTTGGATGTACTGTCATAAGAAATAAATCTAAAAGTAGTAGAAAGTTAATTGCCAGTATAAAACTTGTATTGTGTATGGGATGTTCTGAATAAACCAGAAAGTATGGCAGGAAGAGTCTCATATAGGTTGTATGTAAATAAAAGGGTAATGGCCTGGCAATAAAGTTCTAACTCCTGGACTGCTTGTGTTTACTCTGGTATCATATGGTAATGTAGTGTTGCATTCTCTTAATAGTACTGTTGCATTAAGCACTATTACCCACACTGTGCTACATAAATAAAATATGTAGGAATGTCTGTATACAACTGTTGTAATCACAAGGTCATATTGTACAACTGAGGGAGACTTAGAAAATAGTGAACAGCTACACAACAAAATGCAAATAGCATACTCAAGTGAGATGTAAACTGTTGTACTTTTAGCACACACAGCCATGGTTCGAATCCTGGGAGTGGTAGTAAGCTGTATGCAGACTCATACCCCTCAACTGTACAGATTTCGTCAGAAAGTTCAGATAATTGGCTTAAATTTCCTGCCTGTCACCCTGCCTCCTGGCAAATCAGTGGGATGATCCCAGAGGTTTAGGCAGCAAATAATGACATACAACTGATTGTCAGACATCATAACCATCAGAAATATATCTATAAGAACAAACCTGTCACTCTAGCAACTCACCAAAATGTTATGAGAGTAATATGCAAAGTATGTCCCATCTCTACCCCATGTTATGAAGCTATGACCAGAGTGTGTGCAGTAACAGAGTGAGATGTATGTGCATAATAATAACATGGAATCTGGTAATATGTGTGGCAACATTCAGGTAGTGTTAACAAACATTCCCTCCACAGGTTTGTCAGATAAGAAAACTGTGCCTGGAAATAAAAGATTGAAATCCTGGACTGGTACTGTTTATTCTGGTATTGTAAGGCATTGTTAGTGTTGCAGTTTCTCTGAATAATAATGTATTACTCATCACTGTCACCCACACTGTTCTACATAATAAAACTGTTTAGGAATACCTGTATAAGTCTATTGTAATTACAAGGTCAGATTGTAAAACCATGGGAGACTTATAGACAGAAATCAGTGAAGAGTTACACAGCAATGTCTATATAGCACACTCAACTGTGATGTACACTTGTTTTATTTTTAGCAGACACAGTCATGGTTTGAATCCTGGGAGTGGTAGTAAGCTGTATGCAGAATCATACCCTTCAACTGTACAGATTTGTTCAGAATGTCCAGATAATTGGCTCATATCTGCTGTCTGTTATCCCGTCCCCCTGGCAAATCAGTGTGATGATTTCTGACATTTAGGCAGCTTTTAATGACATATAACTGACTGTCAGACATGTAAATATTCAGAAAATGTATATGAAAAAAAAACTGTCATTGTAAGCAACTCATCAAAGGTTTATGAGGGCAGTTGTCAAAATATGTCCCAGTTCCACCTGCATGTTGTCAAACATTGATCCAGAGTGTGTGCAATAAGAGATTGAGAGGTATGTACATAACATCAACCTGGAATCTGGGAATATGCGTAGAAACAGGTAGTGTTAACAAACTCCACAGGTATACCAAGTAAGAGGTATATACTGCAGGTAAAACACAGGTCACGTATATAGTTGTCTACAAACATACCACTGTCCAAACTAAGGCCATAAGGTAGTGTAATAATACCTGTAAGGTACAGATTACAACAGTGACTAAGAAAGCAATGAGAACTACATGGATATTCAAGTTAACTGACATCTCTCTCTCACCCCACCATATCTGCAACAGTAATCTAAATACACAACTCAATGGGTATGTGTACAATTAAATCTACTGTTGGGAAATATGTCCTATTGTTTGATAAATATTGAAATGTGTTTCTATGCATGTGCCATGTTGAAATATTCCCACATTGGTGGCATGCTGCCATCAATGTAACCTGCATGCTGTTGAAATGGCCACTATGATTCTATATATGCATGTGTTCTGTTTGCTATGCAACTGTTCCATATCTGGTGTTTTGTGTTAATGGGAATATCTATTCATGCTTTTATTCCTAATCCTGGAATGTGTTGACTATTATTAACCCACATATGTTTTAAAATTGCATAGCACCTTTGGGAAGACCAGTCCCAGCTGACCCACCTCTCCCACCTCATCTGGCCATGGCACTGGGCATGAAAATATCCGGAGCCCACCCCGGGACCTCTTTATCTGCTGGTCCTGCACCACCTTTGCATGGAACCAGCTCAGGGGATGGGGTTCAACCCCCTGGAAGCGGGTGCGGACAGGAAACTGTAACTCATCATCAAGTCCGGGGTCTGGTGCATAGCAAGCTCCACAGGGAGTTTGGAGATCAGCTACGCCAACTTGAGGGCCGCATTGTGCATTTAGAGGGTCAGGCTGCCTCTCCTACCCAGTTCCCAGCACAGTGATGTTCAAGGCCGTGAAGGTGCAGTGGTGAACGCCCATGGGTGGGGACCTCAGTCCCACTGTTTCCATTTGGAGGCTCATGGACTTATGACTTCCAAACACCCCTCCCAATCCAAGGTGTTTACCCCTCACATGTGTCATATACAGCCCCTGTATGCTGTCTTGTCTGTCATCCTACCCAGCCTACCTCTCCAAATATACCTGCTATCCTTCCCCAACATCCCAGTCTCACCTTAAAAAAAAGAAAAAAGGGCAATCTGTTCCCCCCCAAAATTCTTGCCCCATACATAGCTGTCCATTTTGCACACATGTCCACTGGACACAGGCAATCTGCTCTAATTGGCTTCACAAAATATTATTGTTGTCCTCACCCCTTTCTCAGGGGTTTGAGTGTCCAAATCTACCTACAAATTCAGTGTATATCCACAACTGTTGCTGTAAAAGAAATAGGCAGCTATGGACCTTTCCTACACCCGTCCTATACATCCCTACTGTCTTTCCCTCTTTGTGCCCCTTTTTCACTAGTTTCCTATCACCCCCTTTTCTGTTCTTTTAAAGAAATTAGCGTGGGAGTAAGCTGGAGTAAGCACTTTTAAGCAGCAGTAAGTGGGTTTAAGTCTGTTTGCATGGGGGTAAGCAATGCCTATACAAGTTAAGCAATTTAAAGGCTAAATGACTGTAAGAATATTTAACCTGAAGTTAACATTGCTTACCATTGCACAAACCCACACAAACCCACTTACAACTGCATAAAATTGCCTTAATCCCTCTGTCTCTAACAGCCCTTGTTCTGCCCAGTAACAAAATAACCAGCCTTCGCAATTCTCAAACCCAGAATCCTTCACACCATAGCCAAAGTGATTTACCACTAAACCATGTCAGATATCAATGTTTTCTCAAACATATCATCCAGCACAGTCATTCAACAGTAGAGGAAATGTATTTATATATGTAGATGTATGTATGTATGTATGTATGTATACATATGTATATATATATATATATATATATATATATATATATATATATATATATATATATAGATATATATATATACATACATATGTATATATATATATATATATATATATATATATGTAAATACATGTATAGACACATATATATATATATATATATATATATATGTGTGTGTAAACAGATATATATATATATATATATATATATATATATATATATATATATATATATATATATATATATATATATATCAAACTATAGATATATATAAGAACACAACAAATACATATATGACCAAAGGCACCATTAATGAGGATGAGGGGGCCAATTTAAGTACCTCTTGTAATTATTGATATCATTCCCTCCTCCACAGCCAAACAGATCTGCCTTGCAGCACAATACCAACAGAAGCAATTCTCATACCCAGGACCATACACAACATAGCCACAAAAAGTTAACAGTAATCCATCTCACCTCTACGATGTCAGGATGGTATCAATACGATATCATGCAGAACAGTCTGTCTACCATAGGGGAATGTACAATGTGGAAGCAATAAACATTCCAATGATACATATACACACACACATATATAAGCAGATGGGTCCCCTACAGAAGAACGACAGCTGAGAAGACCGAAAACCACATAACTGACACCACATGGTCGACAATCAAAATGCCAAAAATGAGGAAATGGTATGTCTCCGTAGTGCGGAATGGAAAGATTTCCATTCCTGCACCGTAGTGCAATCTCAGAGTTGGTATATTAAAGTTATGGGGGTGTGGGGGGTGGAGCCCCCCCTGCAAACACAAAAAAGGAAATTTTATTTTTATTTTTTTGTGTAGTAATTACGTTGTCAGTGTTTTTCGATTGTAGACCATGTGGTGTCGGCTATGTGGGTGTCGGTGTTTTGCGCTGACGTTCTTGTGTATTTATATATATATATATATATATATATATATATATATATATATATATATATATATATATATGTATATAGATATATATGTATATACACATACACACATATACATATATTACTACATATAGATATGTATAGGAAGATGCATATTTAGAGGGTGCACAGAATATTAAATAGCCATTATTCCTACACTTTCCACCTTTTAAAATGGATAGTGTTTGATTCTTTCATACACAAGACAATTATTGCATGAAACATATACCCACAGAGAAGTCAAAGGATATGACACCACATACAGGTTTGCATACATAAGAAATGTTTATTTGTGTACTATTTCAGTTGTATATGCCATTTCATATAGCTGTTACGTGCTTGAAATACATACTGAGTAATGCAACTCTAAAGCAAAACATTTTATAAAGTAATCTGAAAGCATAACATATGTTGCTGTCCAGGCAAAGGCCTTCAAGTAGTACAACAGTAAAGAAACACTGGTCCATAAGATAAGAATCAATCAACAGCAAGTAATGCAGATGTAGTTCAGCAACCTCCAATCACACACTGTACTCAACCCCTAGGGGGAAAAGAATTAAGTTGTCACAAGGAAGATGTGTCTGTTACGTA